>NW_026067896.1:1870905-1887791 GCF_014885135.2 Alexandromys fortis | reverse complement strand
AGGCCCTACCCCCCTACATCCAGGCCTAGGAAGCTTTGCATCCAAATAGACTAGGGAGCCAAAAAGCCAGTACAAGCAGAAGAAATAAAACCCAGTGGGCCTTTATCAATAGCTTCCCAGTCAGCCCCCATTGTCAGCCACATTCAGAGAGTATGGTTTGATCACATGCTCCTTCAGTCCCAGTCCAGCTGGATTTGGTGAGCTCCCATTAGAACAGGCACACTGTCTCTGTGGGTGGACCAACCCCTCGTGGTCCTGACTTCCTTGCTAGTCTTCTCCCTCCTTCTGCCCTTCAACTGGACCTTGGGAGCTCAGTCCTTGCTCTGATGAGAGTCTTTGTTATATCATCTAAATTCCTCATAGTTTTACCTTACTTTCCTTCAGTTTTTTTTAAAAAAATTTGCCTTTCGTAAAATTATAAAACAAGCCAATAAATTATTTCTATTAATGTAATTACTCACCATAATGATAAATCACACAAAATTTTATATCCACATTTTCCACTAAAGAAACAATAAATTTTCAGAATGTAAGCAGCATGGTGAAATAGCATAAGCAAGGAAACACGACAGAGGCACGGGTGGGGAGGAGGTTGGGGAGAGCTGGAATTTAAATCCTGAGGACCTGACTATACCATAAGAAAATAGCCTGCACTTGAACAGACTCCTGTCAACAGCATGGACAAAGATACTAATACTGACTCCCTGAACCCTGAAAGTTATCACAGGACCCCATGATAAAAATCACCGTGCCATGGCCTGCAGGTTTGCTTATCATTTATCAAGTGCAGAAAGAACCATTCGAATGTTGAAGCAAATTGGCTACTTCTCTTCTCAGTGAAGGACAGGCTCCTCAGGCTGGAATCAGACATGAGGAGATAAGGATGTTGCCCTGTGCTGAGTAGGATGTAATCAACCACACTAAGAACCTGGGACGAGGGACTCTGGTTGAAAGCACATGAAAACCATCCTTATAATGAAGACTGGAATAAAGATTTATGGTAACGGACTAGCACCCCATTTATCTGGGGCAGAGCCAGTTTCTATGGCAACAACAGTCCTCCTGCAAATGACACGGTTATAGAACATAAGAGTAACGTGGCTTTAGGCATGTGAGTTTCTATGTCTCTGCAGTATGTTCAGACATAGAAAAATAATGGAAATGCATAGCAACTGAACATCTTTCTCAAACGAAGAGTCTTGTTTATCAACTGCTACCCAAGGGTGGTTCTAGTTCCCCCTTGTGTTATTACAGAACAAGAAAGTGTCTATGACTTTCAAATAAAGAGATTAGTAAGCATAGTCATAAGCTAACTACAGCAATGTTTCATTAGCAAAAGCATTTTGTGGTGTCTAATTCATGGTCACATCTGAGGCCTGTGAGTCACTCTTCTGAATTTCCCAGTAAGAGCAAGACAAGTAAGGGAAATAAATACCACACAGACTGAAAAGAAGTGGGTAACTGGACAATGGATGGCAATAAATTTTTATATTTTAGCAAATGTCCTTCCAGGACTATGAGCCAACAAATACCTTGTTTACTATAAATTACCCAGCCTCTGGCATTCTGCTACATTTGCCTCAAGCACATCTGGCTAAACCTAGGAGAAAAACATAACCACTTGAAGTTAACAGCACACTCCTGTCACACACGGAGGTTTACCGACAGTGACACAGAACCAGAGCTCATGGTGTCTGTAAACAGCACTACAATTGTCCAACTACAGCCCCCACATGCAGTGCACAGACTTCAAGGCCACTTCCATTCTGGTCAACACTGTTTTGGATGTGTCTGTCATAAATGGTTGCCCTGGCCTAACTGCTTCTATTAGAAAGAAGCAGGATTGAAAACTAAAGATTATGTGCCACAAACTGAAAAGGAAAAAACAAAACAAAAAACACCTGGTCAAACACCCATGTTACCGGTGCTGATGGCACAAGAGGAGCTAACGGGTAAGAACCTCGCTGCTGGCCAAGGAAAATGACAGTACTGCTGTCTGGAAGCAAACAGCATCACACACAGTGCAAAGAGGGAGGAAACAGTGTCCGATACAAAAGTGTCCCCTTGGTAGATTAAGCATGAAGAGAATTACACTGTAAAGGTGGCCATGCTCATTTGTCCCTCATCCCTCTCCAGCTGCTCTGAGAAAGCTGACAGCAAGCCTGTGACTGCTACACCCCACGCACCCTCTAACTATCGGCAAGCTGATGCTATACTGGAGACACCAAAATTAAGCTGTGACTTTTTTATTAACTTCTGAGGCCACACAATAGAGGTCAGCAGTGTACCTTTTAAAATAAAGAACATAGTATAACTCAACTGCAATACTGGAAGGACACTCTAAACACCTTATCAATCCACAGGCACCTAATACTGCCAACATTCAAACGGTCTCTTGATATATGATCCACATTACTCAGGAATGAGGTAGAGGACTACTAAACACAGCTCTCATTATAAAGGACAATGGACTTCTGGTCGCTCCCAGGTTGTTACGGAAAGAAGTGGAGGTCAAGTTGAGCTGCGAGTCAGTAAACTTTTTCTACAAAGAGCCAAACAACGAACATTTCATAGGTGACATGTGGTCTCTGTAAAATTGCTGTTGTTGTTATTATGGTTGTTGTTGTTGTTTTATGTTTTTGAAACACCTTGGCAGTTTTAAATGCCAAGAAACATTGTTAGCTTGAGGACTGTAGAGCAGGCCAGATTTTGTCAAAAAGTTACAAGACAGTAAGAAAGAAAAGTTAATGTGCCACCTTCAGTCACTGTTAGGTTTGAATTTTCTACAGCTTTATGTTTTAAACACCTACTCCAAAAACGGCTGTTATTTAGGGGAATATGTTGCAAGGCAGAGACCCAGCTGGTAGAAGTAGGCAGTTAGGGGCAAACTTGTAAAAGTCAGACCAACTCCTCGTGAAGCATGGATTTGTCAGTACTATAGTTCCCAGATGACAGAGGACGAACTTACGACAGTGGTCGGTTGCTGACATCATGTCATGATAATCACAATATGGTATGCTGACAGAGAGGACTCATAATTCATGCAGTCTGAACACATTATACAAGCTACAGTGATAACCTAACCCCTCTGTGGCAGTGGTAACCAGCGTCTGTTCTCTGGAAAGAGTCACAGCCTAAAAGCCGGTAATGATACACAGAGGTGCTGTAACGGGTTCCACAGAGCAAAACTGCTTCCACTTTGCTGCGTGCAAACCAAATCAGGTCACATTCCCTAATCCAGTTTGTCAGTATTTAACAAGAAAGTCCACTAGAAATACTGAACACCAAAGACCCTGAATATACTGACACAGGAAGAAATTTCCACTCTGGGCAGATGGCAAACCAATTCTTGTTCTCTTTCTCAGTTCTCTTAGAGCCTCACTCTGACCATGTGGAAGATTAGTGCAACACATGCAAGTAGTGGGCAAGAATCCAGTCAAGAGGAAGGCCAGCACCTTAAAGACTGCATTCAGATGTGAGCAGACTGGCTGCCAGAGTCTTGTCTTGTCTTCTGGGAAATGGTAAATGAAAAGTAAAATGCCTTGTGCCATTCCTATCAGCATGTCTTCACTCCAGGAAGACTTTTACATTGAGTAACTGTCCTTATACAAAGGAGACTGAAACACCAAAGAGACTATTCAGGAAAAAAAAGAAGGTGGAAGAGAAAGAGAAGAGGACAGGGGGAAGAGGAGAAAAGAGAGACAGAGAAAAGGAGGCAGGAGAGCAAGAAGGAAGGAGGAGGAGGAGGAAGAAGAGAAAGAGAGGAGAGAGGAAGAGGGAGAGGAAGAGGGAGAGGAAGAGGACAACGAAAAGAGGGAAGAGGAAGTAGGAGGAGGAGAAAGAAAAGAAAGATGAAAGGAGGGGAAGAGGAGGAAGAGAAGAGGGAGAAGGAAGGAAAAGTGGAGGAGGAAGGAGAGGGATCATGATGATAACAGAGTCAGAGCTTGAACTGCAAACCAAAGAAAAGCAAAGCTTGACACCCACCAAAGGGCAGGACAAGAACAGATTCCCCCTAGAGCTCTCAACACAGACCAACACCCTGACCTCAGACATTCAATCCCCAAGACTATGAGATGATACACTACTGTCATTTGAAGATGCCCACTCTGTAATATATTTTCACAAGTACCGCTGATGGTGCATACTATAACATCAGCATCTTCTTACATATTGTGTACATATAACCACTCTGTATCTTTAGTCCTGCTTGATCCTGTAATAGTTGATATAAAATATACTACAACCATGTCTATTTATGGCTAATTAACTGTCCCTAAAACTAAGCATATGATATAATACATTTTTCAAGTTTATTAAATGATGAGAACAGACCAGTACATTAATAAGCAAAAAATCAATAAAGATAGCTTCATAGGCAAAAAAAATGTGTTCTTAACAGATTTACACATTCCTCAATAGCCACATCATTACCAACATTCACATCAACATACACTCCTGATATTTATAAAATATTTTCTATAAGACTAACAAACCATGAGAAAGACAAAAATTGCATGCTTTTCAAAATTCCAAAGAAATACTTAATCTGAGTTTTTCTCAAGTCTTCACAGTAGAATCAGATTTTATAAAAGGTGTTTTATTTTCTACTTCAAACCATTCACCCAATCCCTTTTGATGATGAGCTTCCCACACCCCAGCAAATAATAATCATTCTTGGGCTAAGAGGTATTTGAAAAAAAAAAAAAAACACTTAGAAACATCAAATGTCTAAAAGAGAGTACAGTAAAAAATTAAGTTACACACATCATATTAAGATCCAAAGTTAGTACTTGAGACTTATATAACTTATGGATCTATTAATAGTCATTTATTAGTAGTGATAACATGGTTGATAAATGAATTCACAATGCCTAGGCATGAATTCAATTGAAAAGAAGCATGATGTTCAAATCATTTATATTATGGACGTGTGTATATAGAGTATATTATGTATGTATGCACATATTATGGATTAAGTATGTATGCACATATTATGTATTATGTATGCATGCACATATTATGTATTACTATGTATGGATGTACATGTGTGTGTGGTGGTTTGAATGAGAAATGTCCCCCAGTCGGTGGTGCTGTTTGGGCAGGAGGGTTAGCAGTACAACTTTGCAGGAGGAAGTGTGTCACAGGGGGCAGAGTGAAAGTCTGCTCCTTCCAAGTCCCTCTAAGATACGAGCTCTTGGCTTTTTGTCCTGGCCTGTATCTGCCACTTGTCACACTTCCCCCTCATGATGGATCTCATCCTCTAGAACTATGAACTAAAATAAATCTCTTCTTCTGTAAGTTACAGCAAAGGAACAAGCACAGCACAGGTGTCTGACATTTTAAAATAGAGAACTCGTTCCTGAGCAGATGGGTCAGTGGGTAAGAACTCTTTCTCTGAATGCATGAGGACTTGAGTTTGAATCCCAGCATAAAAACCCACACCAAGGGCTAGGATGGCCGCTCTCGCTTCTGACACTGCAGCTGAGAGGCAAAGAGCAGATTCCCAGGCTCACAAGGCAGCCAGCCGGGCCAAAACCCTGAGCTTGTGGTACTGAAACACCTTGTTTCACGTCAGCAAGGTAAAGAGTAATGGAGAAAGACACTCTGAAGTTCTTTATGGTCTCTGAATGAACTTGTACCCATATGTTTACATGCACATATTACATACATGTTAGATTATACACTCACATATGGAAGCACACTAATAAATACATAAATATATATTTCAAGACTTGCAAAAGATAATGGTGTTTTGCTTAAATTTAAGTGTCAAGAAGTTTTAGCTGAGCCTAAGAAGTAAGCCTATCAGCTAAGCATTCTAAAGGTAAGAAAGTGTCATTACAGGACAGAGGCCAGCCTAGGTGATAGAAAGACCCAGTCAAAAAGACAAAGATAAAGGAAGAGAAAGAAAAGTACTCATCTTTTCACTGGAACATAGATGTAACTCAATTAATTGTTATTAAATATTCATAGCCAATGTCACTATACAGTAAGATTTTTTTTTAAACAAATCAAAAATATCTACCTTAAAACACTTAAGATATGTTTTCAGATTTGAAGGCATAGAAAGTGGTTTGATAAGAGAGAAGAAAGAAAAACATCCCACTGTCCCTCAGTCATCTCCTCGGTGGTTAAAGAGTATTCAATAACTCCAAAACCCTTTTTATATACACACCTGGGAAGAATACCAAATCTGTAAATTTGCTCAGAGTTGCACTGATGTGGTTTTAAACCAGATGTTTAAATGTTACAGTATGTATATTTTCTCCTCTCTTCTAAGACAGAAGAGTAAAGTAAGAGGAATATTTGACTTCACTCCACAAGAGACCTATTTAATAGTTTGGCAGTTGTGAAAGTAAAGGTAGCTTGGCTAAGTCAATGTTGACGACATACAGAATGACATGATCCTAATGAGTTGGAAAATATTGGCTCTCTAGAGAATACACCAGATGCTACCGAGCTGAGAAAGCTACTGTATTATTGAATTTCATTTTTATGAGGTAAAATTTATTATCCAACCATTAAGGTATCCCATATGAAGTCTTGCATAAAATACTTTTACAGTTTCTTTCTGGAAAGTAGATTTCTATCTTAACATTAAGACATCAGTGAGATGAGGAATTCAAGTATCCACCTCATTATTATTTTACCCCTTTTTAAATCTATAAATTATTTCCCTGAAAATATCAGATCAATGGAACTAAGTCAACAAAATAATGAAGAACCTGACTAGAAAGCAGAAGTTATGGTTTTCCAGATCAAATCGAATTCAGATTTAACTTGGTATTTTATTGTTTTTGTGACTATCAGAAATATTAACAAAGCTACAAAAAATGATTACATATAGTAATACAAATTAAGTCCAAACTTTATAACTCTAATATATTCTTTTAATTTACATCTTAAATGAAGTACAAGTATTCAATACACTTCCATTAAATAATTTCGAATGTGTTACCAGATGTTAATCTTTACAAGTTATTTAAGGTCTCAAACACCAGGAAAATAATTTGAAACAATAAAAATACAAAAAATTCAAAGATCTTACTTCAAAAACTGACTTAGTGAATAGTTATATTTCAGAGGGAAAAAAGCATATCACATTGAGCATAAATTTTCCCATGTGAAGAACAGAATCTATAACCTGCCAACAACAATATCACTGGGTAAGAAGCCAACTGAATTAATGTATAAGAAATGTCATCCTATTTGATATGGGAGGGTCTAACTCACTGTAAGTAGGGCCTCCCCTGGGATGGTAACTCTGGTTGCTATAAGAAAGCAGACAGAGATCCATCAAGAGCAAGCCAGTGAGCAGAGCTCCTCCATGGCCTCTGCATCAGATCTCGCCTCCAGGTTCCTGCCTTGAGTTTCTGCCTTGACTTCCTTAGACGATGGATACAAGCTGCATGATGGAATAAATAAACCCTATCCTCCCCAAGTTGCTTATATCATGGTGTTAATCACAGCAATAGAAACATCAACTAAGACTCTGACCAACATAAGAAATTCACTAACAGCAATTAAGAATAAAACCTTTATTGTATATCTTAATATACTTTCACTTCTAGCTATCTAGAGTTTCAGAATGGAGCCATCATTATAGCTTTAATAATTCAACGTTCACACATACTCTCAAAGTCTCATAAATAATCCCATTCAAAAGGAGGAGCTCATAAGGTTCAAAACACCAAAATAAGCTCTTGCTTCTGTGATACATTATAAAAATAATTTAGCTTATCAGTGAAAACATAATTTCTTCCCAAAAGTGTTTGAATTTTTGAAGTTTGAAATAAAGCATAATATTCCATGTGTGTGGCAACATTCCTGCCAATGAAAAGGATGAGAAGACTAATAAGTCACTTACTGTGCACACTCTAAGACCAAAGGAGAAGCAACAATCCTGTACTACCTTAAATAGACAAGACCAAAGACCATCAGTTATTAAAATGAAAAAAATGGGTTTAGGCAAATAGTTATGTTTTTAGGTACCAAATAATAAATAAGGCCATGAAATAATTCTGTCAGCAGAGAAACGATTCTACACCAGAAAGGTTATTTTCAGTTATTTACATAGTTTTTACTATATAAAAAATATAAACTACATATATGTAACTTAACTATTGAACATTTATACTTTGTTTCAATGATAAAATTATTTCTATTATCTCATTTAATTGTATGAAATTGTCATAATCATAGAATCATTATTTCTAGATATCAATTTGAATATCAACAACTTTTTTATTAAAATGCTCTCGTGTGTGTGTGTGTGTGTGTGTCTATCTTTAACAGTGAGTCTGACCAATGCACTACATTTTCTACATGAAGACTAATACAACTCAAAAACAGTTCCTCGGCTACTATAAAATGTTTTCCATTCTTTCTCTGCTGTTATCCAGACATGACTCTCACATCCCCTGAGTTTTTTTTTTTTTTTTTTTTTTTTTTTTGGTTTTTTGAGACAGGGTTTCTCTGTGGTTTTGGAGCCTGTCCTGGAACTAGCTCTTGTAGACCAGGCTGGTCTCGAACTCACAGAGATCCGCCTGCCTCTGCCTCCCGAGTGCTGGGATTAAAGGCGTGCGCCACCACCGCCCGGCTCCCCTGAGTTTTTGAAACTAAAATATGAGGAAGTAATTGTTCAGAACATTACCCATATTCTTACAAAAACAGAATTAATTTTATTTAACGTTTATGAAGCAGCAAATCTAACATTTTCCTTATTATAGTACATGTGTTCTACTTAATCCCATCCTTTTAAAACTCTTAGTTATAGTCAGTAAAATTGGAGTTCTAATAAGTAACAACTTGTGTTTTATGAAAAGAGACAGAAGTAACTCAAAAGCAGATAAATTCCCCAAAGCTATGGAAACGCAGCATGGCGGGGGCAGACAGTACTGCTGCAAGTACTCCAAAGGCACATCCCTACTCCCAGCAGAGCCCACAGAATGAGCACAGAGGAAAGAAAGAAGAAAGGAAAGGAAATGAGTCTAGGGGCGCTTAGTTCAAAATGTTTGTCCTAACAACCAATGGATAGTAAAAGACCAGAAATGCATCTATGTTATTTAAAAATGAAAAATAAAAGGGCTAAAATTAAGATTGACCAAGAAGCACACACACTAAAAAATATAAATAAAAATAAGAAACAAATTTCTAAATAATGAAAATAAATGTAAAAAGCGTCACCATCAGAAAATTAAAAAGAACGCACAAAGTAGTAGAAAATGTCTGAAAGCCATAAGGTAACTGGAGCCATCTCTCCAGCCCCCTAATCCACACTTTAAAAGAGCAAAAACCTCTGACATTTTTCAATCGAAGATCTGTAAATAGCAAATTTATACATAAAAATGTACTCAGCAATGTTCCATGGAGCAAAAGAAAATCAAAACCTCAAATACACCACTTTATATCCACAATGCGAGCGAGCACCAACTATACAGATAAAAATATGGAAAGGTGTTGAGAGACTGGCAGACCATCACACATGCCAACAGGACTGTATAACGGTTACAATATTGGAAAGTTTGGCAGCTGATTAAATACAGAGTGACTTCCAGATCCAACAGTTCTACTCTGAGAAATACACTTTGGAGAAATGACAATATGTATTTTATAAACTTGTATGATAGCTATGACAACACTTCACAACAGCTAACAGATTAACAGTCAAAGATCTATCAAGTGATGGACAAATGACACTCTACAGCAGCCATGGTGCCCGAGTGTGTTCCACAAAATTTCACATGCTGGAAATATGGTCTCCAGTGTGGCAAGGTTAAAGTGGTGAAACCATTAAGAAATGGGGATTGAGAAGTGGAGAAATTGCTCAAGGGTTGAAAGCACTGGCTACTCTTGCAGAGGACCCAGGTTCAGTTCCAAGCACCCACATGGCAGCTCACAACTGCCTCGAACTCTAGCTCCAGGGCATCAATATCCTCCTTCTGGCCTCCTCAGGTACACCCACGCACATTCAGGGAAACACACACATAAAAAAAAAAAAAAAAAAACCATTTTGAAAAAGATATGGAGACCAAAGTGTAACAAGCTCACAGGAAAGGCTGACTTGAGGTGGAGCTGATTCTTACAAGTGCGTCCAAGGTTAACTAAGGACGAAGGAGCTTCTCCTTGTTGCACTAGGGAACTAGCCTCAGTCCCTTCTACTTCTCTCAAACACACCCAGAGGGATCCTTGACAGAGTCAAGCAGGACATTCCTCCATATTGAAACCTCTACCCATAAAAATTGTGAGCAAAACAATCTCTTCCAATTGTAATGAACCTAAATTTAGGTATTTTGTTATATCAATACAAAATGGATTAAGTGATGATACATTCTATACTACACGTAAACTCTGAAAATGGCACGCTGAAAACTTAGTCACACACACAAAAGTGTCTTATAGATTCTATTTATATAAATTTTCAAGAGTAGAAAAACTCAAACAGGCAAAGACTAGATTAGTCTTTGACTATGGCTAAAAGGATTAGAGGGGTATGCAAAAAAAAAATGGTTCTTTTGTGGGCTTTTTGGGGCTCAGAGGTTAAGAGCACTGACTGCTTATCCAGAGATCTCGAGTTCAATTCCCAGCAACCATATGGTGGCTCACAACCATCTGTAATGAGATCTGGTGCCCTCTTCTGGCCTGCAGTATACATTCAGACAAAACACTGTATACATAATTAGTAAATAAATATTTTTTAAGATATGATTTAGGAGTAATGTTTTAAAGTTGATTATACTCATGGATACAACCCTATGAATATATTAAAAACTGCTGAGATTACTTGCATGGTAAAAGAAATCTGACCAAGCTGTGCAATGGTGGTGTACTCCTTTAATCCCAGCACTGGGGAGGCAGAGGCAGGCAGATCTCTGTGAGTTAGAGGCCAGCCTGGTCTACAGAGTGAGTTCCTGAACAGTCAGGGCTACACAGAGAAACCCTGTCTCGAAAAACAAAAAAACAAAAAACAAAAAAACATAACCGAGGGGATGGAAGAGAGGAAGAAATAAGGGTAACAGCGTTTCTGACATGAGGACAAATGTAGACGGGAATATAAAGATATTAATAAATATACTAAACATTGGATTTTTATCAAGAACAAGTCAATGATAATTAATCTTTCTCCTTGAGTTTAATACAAAGCTAAACTGGAAATAGTATTGGAGATCAAAGAGGAGGAAAATGTAGGGGATTATTCCAAAAAAAAAAAAAAGTACAATAGAAAGAGAAGGGTGAAAAATGGAGGAAAACCTTATTTCTTCTCAGTAACTAAGCATGGATGACGATGAAGACCTCAGGACACAGGAAGTGGGCTGCAGACAACGAAGAGAATGGAAGGGGCAGACAATCACTGCAGGGCGGGAAAAGGCTTTTCCTCCAGATAAGAACCTGAGCATGACATCTTTTATCACCGTAGTAATATAGAACAGGAGATAGCATGCATCAACAAACTGTATGGAGCAAAGCTTAAGACTGACAGTCCCCATAGGCAAGAGCATAAAAAGCCGAAACTTAATACCTGAATTACATACATACTTTTGGGATCCTCACTAAGATCATTTGGTGGCACAATTTCATAAATACTCTGTTAGCACTAAAATGCAGAGTAGATTGTCATGCTGAGGGAATGAACTAATGAAACTATCAACTTGGAAAATTAGCTTTCCAAATAAATTACTGATAACTTTTCATCCATCTATTTTAAGTGTTTTAAATGATTTGTTTCATTTTTTTTCAAGCACTTACAAAAGAGGTAACGTTTTCTAAAAATCCAATTTTCCCAGATCCTCAATCTGTAAAACATTAGTTCCACTAAACTAAGATCTTATGATACACGAGGTTACAAAAAATTGAATTGTTGCCATTTGTCTGGGACATGTCTTTAATACTTGAGCTATCATCCATTGGAACAATTTTCAGAATACTTCCTTTTATGTTATAGCTCATATTATAACTTCTTAAAAGAGAAAGAAAATTTGCTTAGAAATAGAGATATTATAAAGGAAAATCGATGCCCCTAGTTTACTAACCATTTTTATGCTATGAGAGCTAATCTACAAAAATAAAAAAAATTTCAAAAATACTGGAGGCAGTAAGATAAATAGTAAAGCAAACAAGACCTCCAAATGGAATATCACTTAAAATAGAAATATGAAAAATAAGATAATTTTAATTATAATATTACTTTCATAACAGCCTCAGACAACCTCAGAATTTACTAATTGATTATCTAATACCAAATACCCTGAAAACAGACATAAAAATAACATTATACAGACTAAGCAGGTTAGGAATATGTTTGTATAGACACATACCGATATCCCTATAACAACAACTAATGAACAATTTCAGAAAGAATAAGGAGGGGTATATGGAAGAGTTGGGAGGAAGGAGAAGGGAAAAATGATAATTGTATTATAATCTCAAAAGTAAAAAAAAAATTTAAATAGTCTTGCAATAGAGTGAGCTTACGTGGACATGGAAACTCAGTGAGAGTATGAATATAGTACCAATGTAATCTACAAGGTGGAATACATTAAACATGTAGTTTAACCCCTTCTGTGAGGTACTGAGAGGGCAGAAACTTAATCAGGCCGTGAAGCTGAAATGCAGGCCCTGGTTGATGTGAATAGAAATGACAAAACCATCAAAGTAGGCCCCGTGTCAGTGGCCAAAAGAGAAGAGAGAGGCTGAAATGCCTTCACACTTGCAACCCCAGCACTCAGGAGGCAATGGGAGTAGGAGCCCAAGTGTGAGGCCAGCCTAGGGAGAGAGAACAGAAGACAATGGGCAGACAAATGTCTTCCTATCGACTGCCATGTGATGCCGTCCACACCCAGCGAGTTAGATCCCCAATTCCCAGTCCTTCTCACAGAAAGAACTCTAATTAGAAATGCCTTTATACGAGAAAGCTAAAACTTCCTCTAAAATAGATCACATTTAGGCTAAAAGAGCAAATGTTGACCAACATAAAAATATTAAACTTCATGACCTTTATTGTATCATAATTACATAAAATTATAAATAAATAGCAAAAGAAACTACAAAAACCACATGGAAATTGAAATTTTGATTTGCAATGACAAGTATGTCACTGAAGATGACAGAGAAAATAAAATTCCTAGAATCAAAGAAAATACAGCAGCAAAGGTGGTTCTCGGAGAGAATATATACATACATACATATATACATACATATTTAAGTATAGTCATTCATACATATATAAGAAAGAACTAAATACCATACACATATATATAACTAAGGTTTTAGCAACACAAAAACAGGTCAAACCCAAACTAAGAAGTTGGAAAGAAATAATAAATGTCAAAAATTAATTTAAATAGAGGATATTTTAAAAAATAATCAGTGAAGCGAAGAAATGGCACTTTAAAATGATATGCAGGAATTGCAAACCTTTAGCCAAACAAAGTGAACAGAGAAGACAAATGTTAGCGAGGGAAAAGGGTGCATGGCAACAGATTCAGATGCAGGAGATGAAGGATCATTGAAGAGTTCTCTAAAACACCCCTATTTCAATAAACCACAAACTCCAAAAGAAATGGATCAATCCTAGACAGACATGACCTAGAGAGTCACCATAGACAACAAGGCATCCATGTGCGCTGCTTTACTTACAACTGCAGTTTAAGAAATCAGTCAAGATGCCCACGAGATGATAAGTGGCTTGAGAAAATGTAGTATAAATCTCAGTCAAGTTAGTATTTACTTTATGGAAATATACTATAAGTTAAGCATGTCAACACAGGAATTTAAATATCAGTCAACTCTGAAATAGATTTTCCTTAGGAGGAAAACTGCTTTTACCTGTAGTTTGGAAGACTTCATTCATCAAAGCTTCATTCACTGTTGAAGAGCTGCTATTTCCAATATGAGCCCAACTCTGATATATTGCTTGCAGCAAAAGTGTCTGTGCTCTTGTTGCTTGAATTGTGAGATTTGGCAATTCAAAAATACCTTCAGTTACAACAGTCTGAGATCTTTTGGTCCTAAACATGAAAACAAAGAAAATACAAATAAATAAGTGAATAGCACTTATATAGAACATAGTAATTAGGCTACATTGAAATTGTGTATGCTATGCATGTGTGTACATATATATGTACATGCTCATGTACATGCTCATGTATGTTTATACATGTGTACATGTGTGTAGACAGTAAAGCCAGAAGCCAATATTAGGTCTTCCTCAATCACTCTACACATTTTCTGAGACCGCCTCTCACTGAACCTGGGACTCCCCACTTCGGCTAGACAGGTGGAGTCCTACCACAGCCCCCACCCTGACTCCACCTCCATCAGGGAAGCTGGACAGAAAACCATTCTATCACTACTAGCATGAGTAAAGAATACAAACCACTGGGTCATCTACACTGTGAAAAATGTATCACGAACCTAAGACAATATGCTTTCATCTCAACAGAGTCCTGGGCATGGGAATACAGCAAAAGCCATGCTCCTAGAAGAACCCCTACTATAACATGAATTATACAGTTATTACAGAGTGGATACTTGGTACAAGTGGGACTTCAGTATCTCAGAATAAAAATACCTACTTTATACTTTAATTTTCAAACCATCTGATGTCATGTAAAATGGTTCCTAATGGATTGCACAGTTTTAACTAAAATGTAAACATACGCAAATACAAAAACAATTTAATTATTCTACATTATTTCCGAAGGCTGGAGAGTAATTCTTTTCTTCAAATTTATTATTAAAAAACATACTTTGCACAAGTCATTTTTCTATACAAACAAGGTAATTTTGTCATACATACATAACATTTTGAAGGCTTTTTCAGTTATACCAACTACAAACTCAAGTATAGTTTACTACACTCCTTTTGAATTAATATTTAAACTAAAATAAACAAAATGATTTGGCAACACATAGTAGGTGATACAATGTACCAACTATTGTTGATGTAACAATATCAACAGGAAAAGTTTTTCTTTCTTTTATCCTTTAATTATAATTCACAGGTTAGCAAGCTAGGGAAAGTAACAAAGGTCTGTGTTTCTTATTACCCAGTTCACCAAATCTTCGTGTTATACTATCTTTGCTTCAGAAAATATTTAGAGATCAATAGATTTTACAACTTACAGCTACTTGGGGACTCTTTAATATGTCAATGCAAATATACAATAAAAGTGTGACTTTTCCTTGTAATTTATACCACTATACATTTATTTAAACAAAGCACCTCAATATAAAATCATACAAAAGCATCTAACAAGTTCTAGACTCCTCTTAAAATATCACTAAGCTGCATTTTAACAGTTATATTGGTTAATATAAAGTCATAAATTTGGCAAATGTCTAGGGTTTATATTCAGAAATCGTGGTATAAATATATGTTCACTTTACAGAATAGATTTTCAAACTATCAGTTCAAACATCACTCTCTAGGGAAAAATAAATCCTAGAGTAACTAGTGGGATAAACAACTCATTAAAACTCAACTTGGACAAACTCCAGAATAAATTGAAGGAAATAGAAACAAGTAGATCTTAATTGCTTAGTAGCAAAAACTTTAAATGAATATACCCTAATTACAATTTCAAAGACTGATCTGTCATTTCCTGGCAAATTTAAATAGAGACAATCAAATATCTGTGCCAATGCAATTTCTATTTTTAAAAATTCTTGCTTTCAGTACATAAGAAAATTCAGAAGTGTGGTTCTTCCTACCACTGGATGCAAAGAAACTAAGGAGTCTTCCACATGCACCCTCCAGGCACAAGCAGCCCTTCTCTAGGACACACTCCATAGCAACAGCTGGACATAAAGATTCCTACAGAGGTCCCAAATGCCAAGTTTGAAAACGCAGATTGGTTCCCAAAATTTATTTTTATTATTGCTCACATCCTGTACAATAAAATAGGATTAGGTCATTATTTTCCAAAATTAAGTTAATACAAAATCTTACTAACTTATGAGACTAGGTAAAACATGGAAAATTGTGGGATTTCCTTTTTTACAGAACGGTTACTTAACTGACATAACATTTCATACTCAAAATATAATCTTTTAAGTTCTTTCTACAAGTTAAATGATAGGTTAAATGAAAGTGTACCTCCCTACTCCCATATGAGCACTCTCTAAAAATGAGCACACACAGACCTCTGTGCGCCCAGCATGTGCACTGCAATGGTAACAGTCTGGAAATGGACGGACAGGTGCTGGCCTGCTTCCTCCAACTAAACTCCATCAGAGTTAGAATACCTGTCCTTCTCTGTGCTCTCTCAATGCGGCGTGGAGCTACACTGCAAGGTCAAAGTCCCGGGCAGAGCTTCTGAGCACCCTATAACCAACATCACCAGTGCTAGCTAAGAACACCTGATGGAGGTGGGTCTTGTATCTTATCTGTTGATTTCATTGGTTAATATAAAGAAACTGCCTCGGCCCTCATAGGACAGAAAATTAGGTAGGCGGAGTAGACAGAAGAGAATGCTGGGAAAAAGAAGCTTAGTGAGAGAGTCGCCATGTTTCTCCCGCTCCAGACAGACGCAGGTTAAGATCCTCCCTGGTAAGCCAGCTCGTGGGCTACATAGAATATTAGAAATGGGTTAGAACAATATGTAAGAGCTAGCCAATAAGAAACTGGAACTTGTGGGCCAGGCAGTGTTTGAAAGAATACAGTTTCCGTGTAATTATTTCAGGCATAAGCTAGCCATGAGGGCGGCCGGGTGCCGGGGACGCAGCCCTGACGCCGCTCCTAATTCAACAAACACCGTGTACACTACATCCTGTCAAGGTCCCATCAAAATTCTTCACAGATCTTGAGAGGACAATAATCAATTTTATATGGAAAAATAAAAAACCCAGGATAGCCAAAACAATCCTATACAATAAAGGATCTTCTG
>NW_026067896.1:1837509-1868876 GCF_014885135.2 Alexandromys fortis | reverse complement strand
GAGGGGGAGAAGAGTGGGGGGAGGGGGAGGGAAAAGGGAGGCTGGGAGGAGGCGGAAACTTTTTTTTTCTTATTCTCAATTAAAAAAAAACGGTCCTTGGGCAGCAGAGGAGAGGGCGCCTGAACTGGCCTTGCCCCATAATCACACTGATGATTATCTCGAATATCACCATAGAATCTTCGTCTGGCGATGGATGAGAGACAGAGACCCACATCAGAGCACTGGACTGAGCTCACAAGGTCCAGTTGAAGAGCAGAAGGAGGGAAAAGATGAGCAAGGCAGTCAGGACGCCAGGGGTTGGGTCCACACACTGAGACAGTGTGTGCTTGATCTAATGGGAATTCACCAAATCCAGCTGGGCTGGGACTGAATGAGCATGTGATCAAATGCGGCTGACAATGGGAGCTGACTGAGAAGCTATTGATAAGTCCCACTGGGACTTATTTCTACTGCTTGTACTAGCTTTTTGACACCCTAGTCTATTTGGATGCAAAGCTTCATAGGCCTGGATGTAGGGAGGTAGGGCCTTGGACTTCCCACAGGGCAGGGCACCCTGCCCTCAGTTAAGGCTGGAGGGGGAGGGAGAAAGGAGAATAGGGGCGTGGGAGAGCAATGGGAGGGGGGTGTAGAAATTTTGAATGGAAAAATAAAAGATAAAAATAAAAAAGGAAATGAAAACACTTTGTAAGTCGGATATGGTGGCATATCTGGAAGACAGAAGCAGATGGATCTCTGAGTTCAAAGCTAGCCTGACCTACATAGAGAATTCAGGAACAGTCAGAGATATGGAGAAAGACCATGTTTCAAAATAAAGACAAGACTTTATCAGTGGAAAGGGAATTACTGGGAGCAGAGGGTACAAATGAAGCAAAGAACAAAGAAATTAAGAATGAGGGAAGTGAAAGATCAGCCAACACAAAGGATTTAGGAACCTGTCATAAGGAAAATTGCTATTTTGATAATATATGCTCATAAAATTATTTTTTGAAAATATTATATTGTATATTAAATAAAAATAAAGATTCATAATAGACCTTACATTAATATAATCTTAATGTAGACAAATATCACTATAAAATGTATAAACTGTGCAAATAAAAATGTAAGTCAATTACTTATATGATTTGGGATTTTACACTTCTAATTTGCTAATGTATAAGTGGTAAAGTGTAATACAAATATGTTTTTGTCATGGCCTATGGACAATAACAGAGTTTTCTCTTATAATATACTTATAATTACTATTGTGAATTCATTTTTTTAAAAACCCAAATGTTCATTTACTGGTGAATTGAGAAACAAAATAAAGTCTATCCACAATGCTACTTAAAGATACAACAACGAACTGTTGTTACGTATGATATGGTTGAAACATGGAACAAAAGACCACATCCTACTATAGTCCAAGGGTGAATGGAAAAGATATATGCATATATATGAGGTAAATCTATAGTTCCTTTAAAGCTAAAATGAAAACAATCTTTGCTGTAGCAAAGAACATCACCTGAGTTTGGTGGGATTCTGATGAAAATTTATAAGGTTGATAAATAAAGTAAAATTCATTGAACTTTACATGTCAAATCTTGTGTTCTAAAATTCATAATTTCAGTCAGGCCTACAAATGCCTACATTTACATTCGCTAAGCATGTTTAAATTTCAGACCTGGAGGAAGGTTTCAGATCTTCTTACAGTCACTGCTTCCATAGACTTGGGTCTTTGAGTGGTAGTGTCTTCTCTTTAACCTCGGGACACACAGGCTTTTGTCATGAGAATAGTGCACATGCTCACCTTCTTTTATCAACCTTCAAAACTCATGCAAACTAGTGAGCTGTGTCAGAAGAGCACTCTTCTCAAGACTGCAATGACCTGTGCATTATAATTCAAATCTTTGTTAAGTCTACCAACTTTGAAATTAGATTACTCTTATATATAGAATTTAATCACGTTTGTATCATGACTGGTTTCTTCATGCCTGGAGCAATTATGCTTCAGGACCTAACTGTAACCCATTTTCAGTAGATGTTTATTAAAACAAGCCGAAAGGAATTTAGTTAAATAAACATTCTAAAAATTGAAGCCATAGAAAAACAACAGGGACACATACATGCTCAAGTTACTGTATAAAAAAGACAAGCTAATCAAAACTACCCACACTCTGTGTCTTAGTAAGGGTTGCAATTACTGCAATGAAACACCATGACCAAAGAAACTTGGGGAGGAAAGGGATTATTTGCCTTATACTTTCACATCATAGTTCCATCACTGAAGGAAGTCAGGACAGGAATTCAAAAACAACAAAAACCTGGAGAAGCTGATGCAGAGGCCATGGAGGGGTGCTGCTCACTGGTTTGCTCAGCCTGCATTCTTGTGGAAGTCAGGACCACAAGTCCAGGGATGGCACCACCATAATGGGTTGGTTCACCCTCCAGTCACTAAGAAAATGCCCCACAAGCTTACCTACAGCCCATCTTATGGAGTCTGTTGAACGAATAATAAAAACCCAGAGACAGATACTGGGATTTAAGCTGAACATCAGAGAAGCAAAGCAGCCAAGTCACTAGAGAGATCTTACCTCTACCAAGACTTGTGTCTTGTACAAAGTGTTTGTACAAAGTGGCAATCCAGCAATTCTCTCCATCAACCTCAGACTGTATGCTTCACTGAGCCATTGTCTCTTCCCCCTTTATATCTCTCTCTCCACTCAGGAATATCACTCCTGTCTTCACTTCCCTAGAGCTAGGATTAAAGGCATGTGATCCCAAGGGCTGGGATCACCTTTGTATGAGCTCTGTTTCTCTTTTAGACAGATTCAATCTTGTGTAGCCCAGGGTAGACTTGAACCCAGAGGGATCTGTCTGCCAATATCTTCTGACTTAAGTAGTTCCAGGAAATTATCAGCTGAACCTGAGAGAGAATTGGCTTTGACTGAAGAGAAATTACAGAAGGCACACGTGGATCATGTGGATCCGAACCTTAACTGCATGCTGGTCATATCACCCTCCAAGCATTTCTCTACAGGAGTTTTAATGCAGAGGGAAGATACTATCTTACAATGGATCGTTTAGTACATAAACCGAGTAAAAAATTAAAAAGTTATGTGGAAAAGGACTCTGGGTTCATTCTAAAAAGAAAATTGAGACGAACCAGAAGAAGCACCTTTTAATAATGATGAAATAAACAAATTATGGGAAGAAAGTAAACCCTGACAAAAAATTGTAGTAATTTTTGGGGAGAGATTAAACAACAACTATACCAAAAGCAATAGAATTCAACTTATAAGGAAAACTGGATCCTTTCTCACATTGTACAGGAAATACCAATAACTGGAGCCCTACATTCTATACTGATGCAAATTAATCAGGAAAGACAGGCAACAAATCAGATTTTTTAAGTAAAGTGGATCAAAGCCCTTATGATTCCGTCATC
Organism: Alexandromys fortis; assembly: GCF_014885135.2. Classification (NCBI taxonomy): domain Eukaryota; kingdom Metazoa; phylum Chordata; class Mammalia; order Rodentia; family Cricetidae; genus Alexandromys; species Alexandromys fortis. The sequence goes on along the minus strand of NW_026067896.1, from coordinate 1,865,449 downwards.
ACAAATTATTTGCTATTCTCATGGTAATAAGGGCTTTTAAAGAACCTCTCAACATAGTTACCGATTTGCAACATGCAAAAAAAGTTGTTTTACATATTGAAATCGCCGAATTTATACTGGACGGTACAGAATTGACTTTATTGTTTACTCAGTTACAAAATATAATCAGGAATAGGGATCACCCCATATTTAGAATACACATCCAATCCCATAGGAGTATGCAAGGTCCTCTAGAACAAAGTAATGCAGAAATAGATCAATTATTGATTGGAAATGTGCTGAAGGACTCAGAATTTCCTAAAAATCATCATATCAATAGCAAAGGTTTAAAAGAAGACTTTCCCACCATGTGACAACAAGCCAAGGAAATTGTAAGAAAATGTCCTACTTGTTCTTTATACAACCAAACACCACTACCTGCAGGAAGTAACCCAAAGAGTACTCGAAAGAATGAAATATGGCAGATGAATGTATTCCCTTTTGTAGAATTTGGAAAATTAAAATATGTACACCACATCATTGATACCTATTCAGGTTTTCAATCAGCAACTATTTTGAGTTGGAAAAGGCTGATTCAGTAATCATACATTTGCTAGAAGTTATGGCCATCATGAGTATACCTGCACAAATACAGACAGACAATGTTCAGCATATGTCTCTGTAGAAGCTCCTTCTGTATTTGTGTTGCTTTCATTGGTTGAATAAAGAAATTGCCTTGGCCTTTTGGTGGGGCAGTACTTAGATAAGCCGGAAGACAGAACTGAATGCTGGGAGGAGGAAGGCAGACAGAGAGAGCTGCCATGAAGTCGCCAGGTCAGAGATGCTGAATCTTTCCCGGTAAGCCACGACCTCATGGTGAAATAAAGATTATTGAAAATGGGTTAAATCAAGATGTGAGAGTTAGCCAATAAGAGGCTAGAGATAATGTACCAGGGAGTAATTTAATTGTATTAATTTCTGTGTGGTTATTTTGGGGTTAAGCTAGCCATGCGGCGGGATGCGGCCCACTCCTTCTTACTACATGCCTCTAAGCAAATTTAACAGTATTTTACTTATTATAATACAAAGCATATTACAGGTATACCACACAATCCTACAGGCCAGGCAATTATAGAAAGATCAAATCAAACGCTAAAAGATATTTAAATGAACAGAATGGAATAATAAAGACACCCATAAACAGACTACCAAATGCTTTATTAACTCTGACTTTTCTAAATACTAATAAGAAAGGAACAACAGCTGTGGAGAGACATGGGATGGTAGAAAAACTATGGAGTTAAATCAGACCATGTAATTTAAAGATGTACTGACCTCAGAATGGAAACCAGGGTTTTGCTTTTGTTTCCACAGAAAAAAAAATTATGGATCAAAATTAATAAAGATTTGATTTGAACAAGAGACACCTCTTAATTAGAAAAGATGATAATAGTTCATCAAACATCATAGCTGTTTAATTCAAACTAACCTATAAACTAGCAAATGCTTTTCATTTGATCAGAAATAACTTGCCAAAAGACAACCGCTCCAAAATTAAGGTCAGGGAAGAGTTCTGTTTCTGTCTTTTCAGGAGAATGAAGAAATCTAACTAAGGAATCCTAAGACCACTGGACAAATGAGACATCTATAAAAAAAAGAACAAATCATTCAGAAAAAAAAATTTTTTAAAAAAAAAAGAGTAAATTGGCCTATTGGTATATCACATTTACAACAGGAAAAATTTAATAAATCTTCCCAAATGCTTGTTTTTGCTGTTCTCTACAGGCATATAAGGCAAACAGTCATTGTGCAAGAAGCAAATTTAAAAATATGCCGCCCACATTCACATGAGGTTAGGTAGGTGATTTTTGGTCATTAAGTGTGTTATGGATATTTTTCATTGTTTAGGAGGGTTGGTTATAAATTATTATTGGTTACAGTCAGTAGGAAAGTTAAACAAAGGATATTAGATATTAGATCATCAAAACAAGACAGGTCTTGTTTTTGAAAGAAAAAGGGGAATACAGATATGATAAGATAAAAAGGTAGATTGTAAAAGTCTACTTCGGAAAGAAAAAAGGGAGGATATAAATATAAATTAAAAAATTTATAGATAAAAAGGTAGTTTTTAATCTACTTCTAAAAAGCAACTACTAGCTTTAAATATTTTACATTGGACTTTTAGATATTGTATACAAATTTTGTATATTGATATAAATTTGAGATGAATTTTGTCAAAACATACTACACATACATTTATAATCTTGTTCAAGGAATTGTGCCTATACAGCTCATTTAATAATGCAATGCAAATTTATAGTCCTTGAAAATTATTATTACCCACCGTTTAGGATAGTAAGGAAATGCAGGTTAGTAATTAGTCACCTATAATAGTTGAATTTGTACACACATTAGGTATGTTCTCAAGGTCAAACAAAGATATATTTTAGATAGACAGGTCATCTTTAAACACTTCAGATATCTACAGAATATGATATTTAAGATGTTGAAATAACATAGGATCTATTTCATGACAATGAGACATGTCTGCTCCTGGCAGCACCAATCGACTTCAGAGAAGATGATGGACACCGAAGAAACTCCAGAAAAAGTTTAATTTCTTTGTAGCAAAAGAAAGTCACTGGGCAAGAAAGTGCCCTTGCCTCGACTGCTGACAGTCTGCTGTCCTAACCCGATAAGCAGGACACAAAAGAGAGTGACTGTCACCACTAAGACAAGGTGGGACAGTTCTTCAGAATATCCTGCTTCAGAGAAAACTCTGTTGGATATTCTAGATCTGTAGGCTAAAAATGGATGCCTCAACATTTCAGAGGAACTTTGGGTGACTGTCCAGGCAACCAGCTGTTTCTGTCATTTCTCACATTTTTTGGAAGTTGCTTGCTTGCACTTCCTGCTTACTCAGGTAATAGTATTTTCTTCTTGGGTCTCTGAGGTAACTGAAGACTAAATAGTTATAGTTTTCCTTTTTTTAACAGATTCAGAAAAGAAACTCACTAAAGAGGTGTAAAGTGTAAAAGGTTTAGAGACATTATAGATAATTTGATAATGCAAATTAGGATAGAAAGTGAATTAGGTACAACCTTTTGAATTCATCAAGATAGGATAGATATGAACTATTTTTTCTGAATTTGTCAAATGCAAATAAATACACTGTCGATGTATATGTATATATTATAGTTATTGTATATAGTTTTTCTTATACTTATTGTATATAATTTTTCTTATATTACTTATAGCCTTCTATAAGGGGGATATACATAATATGGGGGAAATACAGTGATATAGTATTTGTGTTTTAATAAATAAAGCTTGCCTGAAGATCAGAGGGCAAAGCAGACACACGTCAGCCATACAGGCCAGGCAGTGGTGGAGCACACCTTTACTCCCAGCAGCCACACTGGTCAGCCAAAGAGACTGAGTGGTGGTGGTGCACGCCTTTACTCCCAGCACTGGAGAGGAATTTAAAATGGAGGAGACAAGTTTCAGGGTCTATCTGAGGATTTCTGAAGGCAGGATCACCCACTTCAGTCTGAGGTAGAGGCAAGAGCCAGGGGCTGGCTGCTTTCCTTTTCTGCTCTTCAGTTTGAATCCCAGTATCTGTTCCCAGGTTTTTATTATTCATGCTACACCTCACTAAGTTCACCATCAAATGTACATTATTAAAGGAACACAGTATTTCAGAGAAAGACATCCATAGTGACACATCAGGGCCATGTCTGTGTCAGTGGCCCTGCTGCTGCCAGGATCTGTGCTGGTGTCCAACACTCGTGTAACCACCTATCCCGGGTGGCCTGGGCACTGGAGACCTGGCCCTGCCCCTCACCCAGCAGAAGAGCTGTGCAGTGTCATGGACGCAGGATAGCTGTCCCCAGGACCCTCGGTGACTGCAAAACCTTCCCTCCACCGCCAGCCGCCATAACAGAAGAAATGGCCATGCGGGTTGAAGAGCTGGCCCCATTCCTCACCAGTCCTGTTGTGGAAGAGCTGGCCCCAAAGGCACGGGCGAGGGAGGCTTGGCCCTCACCATTGCATGAGGGGAATGATCCTGGTAGAGGCCAACACTGACCAGCATCTCAGTTACCACCCAGGCCCACACCCAGGACTTTGAGTTAGCCCATCCCAACATCTACCTCATCTATGAACACATGAAGAGACTGGTGCCGTGGAACCACAGCCACAGGAACTCTGTGACAACAGGTAACAGCAGGGGATCCCAGAGAAAACTCAGTGAGGGTCCAGTACTGATGGTGCATCAGAAGCCAGAGGCCCTGACCCAGACCAACAACTCAGTGCAATGAACATTTGCAAGTAAAGCTCTTTGGACAAAAGGGTCCACTGTGCCACACACCGCAGCTCCCAAGGCCACTATGACAAATAAGCATGTGATGGAGAAGCGGGAAAAATAGGGGTGAAGTCATATTCTCTCTTTTATTTTCATTTTAATTTTCTTTTGTGGGAAGAGGTACAGTGTTAAAGAATGGCCATGGAAGGACAGGGAAATAAGTGGGATTGGGGCACAGGATGTGAAATTCCCAAAGAATCCATTTTAAAAATTACGCTAATAAAAAAAAAGGTTTTCATTTTCTTAAGTTGTAGGCCAGACAGTTCCCAAATGACCACATGGAAACTTAATAATTATAAATGTTCAGCCAATAGCTAGGGCTTGTTACTAACTCTTACAACTTAAATTACCCTATTTCTCTTAATCTATGTTTTGCCACTGACTAATGGCTTTATCTGTCCTCCAGCATGTCTGGCTCCCTCTGCATTTCCTAGTAACTCTCCCTTCTTCCCAGCATCCTCTGTGCCTGGAAATCCTGCCTAGCTATTGGCCGTTTGGCTTTTTATTAAACCAATCAGAGTGGCACTTCTTCACAGCATACAAAAAGATTATTCTACAGCATTAGGTCTCAATAAAAATACAATTTCAATTGTTTTCAAAAGTTTTGTAAAAAGCTAATACCTGAGCATAAAATAGACATGTTTGATTTTTTTCCCATCCACAAACTATAAAAATAAAAATGAACATAAACCACAGAGTTTAACCAGTCCTTACTTACCAGAGAGCAGGGAGTTTCAGAAATTTCCCATACAGGGCAGTGCTGAAAGAGGGGATAATTGGTACAGGCAAGCAGTAAGATCCACTGTGAGTCAAAGATGTCAGTCCTGCCTGGAAACCAAACACCTGAGACAACAGAGCTGAGTAAGCAAGGAGGAGACGTCAGCTGCACGAGAAATATGCTACCATGTTTGTTCTACTCCCCAAATGAAGCACCGAGAAAACATGTTCTTCTGTTTGAGATGGTTTGACGACGGTTACATTTCAATACTTTATGCTTAAATTTATCTGAAGAAATCCAAAGATTGTCTTTGGTGTGCTACCGTTTTACACTACACACATTAAACTAAGGAGCACCAGTGTGTCAACTGAGAGACAGGGAAGTACTTTAATTTTCTCATGGAGTCCATCACATGGAATCCAGCGCTTTTCATTTATTTATTTATTTATTTTTGGTATGAAACTAGGTTGCCAAGATGACTCATCAGATTAAAGGGGCTTGCCACCAAGCCTCTCTGAAGCTCAGCAGAAACATCTTTCACCACCACACATGACCATATACGGGCAAGCCTGGTAGCAAGCACCTCTGCCCACTGAGCCACCTCGCTGACCTAATGAGTATATCTGAAATGTTTTTAAGTATGGGGTGGAAGGACTGGGGAGGTGGTTTGCTTCATGAGTATAAAGATCTGACTTTGGTCCCCAGCACCCAGGGATAAGAGCCAGCCACAATGACACATGTCTGTAACCTAAGTCAAGGGTTCACTGGTCAGCCAATCCACGAGCTGCAGGGACAGCAGAGACCCACTATCAGGAAATCATGTGCAGAGTGATAGAGGACATCTACTGTCAACCTCAGCTTCAGAGCCTCACAGGCAAGGGTATGTATCCACACACATGTACACATGCATGCCACTAAACAAGACATGTCTTTTATATCAAGAAATTAATGAGTCCAACAAGAAGAAACTAAGAATAAGCACATTAAAGTGTTATGATGCACTATGCCTATATTAATATTTATTTTCAACAAGAAGAAACTAAGAATAAGTACATTAAAGTGTTATGAAGCACTATGTCTATATTAATGTTTATTTTCAACAAGAAGAAACTAAGAATAAGTACATTAAAGTGTGATGAAGCACTATGCCTATATTAATATTTATTTTCAAGCATCCTGAGTTTGTTTTAAAAGGTATCCACGTTAAACATATTGTCATACTGCTTACAAAACTCATTATGAGTGACATTTTTACACCTTCAAAATTGTAAAATCACAACTGCCTTATAAACATCAAACTACTAATTTATAGGAATTCAAAGGAAATTTTAAAATAGACATTTTAATTACACTGCAGTAGACTAAGTCTTACTTAAATCTTAGCTTATGAAATATTGATTCTATAAAATTACAACCTTTAAAACAAAGAAATACATTTGCTATTCCTAAAGTGACCAGACAATAACACCTAGGGAAATTCTGTCCTTACCTTGAGGTAGCAGTGGACATAGCAATAATGAAGCAGACTATCGGAAGGCTGAGGGAGGCCGCTGACTACATGCACCAACTGCTCGGCGTACATTGGAACAGAATGCTCCAAATTAATTTTATCCACCAATATCTGAATGGATGGCAAAGGTCGAAGTGACTGGAAGTTTGTGGCATTCATGAAGTTACTTGAGTTCTGGAAGGTAAGGGTATTAATTTTAACAGACAGCGACTGATCTACATACACCTCTCTAAACAAACTCCAGACCCTCATATTTCAGTGGAAACCTCTCTAGAAATGCCTTTGTTAGAAGTCTAATGAAATAAATAAATACAAATATCTTTTAGATATTTCAAGTATGTCTCAGCTTTTAAAGAAAGCATTTTAGGTTAGTCTTGAACTTTAAGCTGATGAGTTTTATTTTTCAATAACAGAAAGGAGTATTATCACCCTTATTTCCATAACCATTCTAAAACCTGAGACCATTACACTGTAAAGGACATAATAAAGTATACATGAAGCAAAATATGACCCAAAGATATTTCCTAATAATACGCACATTGAAGTCCTAGTCTTGCGGAGGTTTTGGCAGTGGCAGCGCTCCATGTACCGTGCTGCTCACAAACTGGCACGGACAAGCCTGAGAATGTATGCTACCAGAAGTACTACCTTTCTTGGAACTAACTCTCAAAGTAACTTGGTTCTAGCTTTCAATAAAGAAAATCAAGACCTTCTTTGTCTTAAGACAATCTATTTACATACAGTTTCTCTACCCCAAAAGTCAGTAATTTTCCCAGAGAAACAATATGGCTATAATTGATGGCTGAACATACTACCCTCACTGTTTTTTCATCCTCAGTAATTATGAAACTACTTTCAAATTGCTATTGTTTTGTTTTGCTTTCTAAATTACTATGGCTTCCTGGGGGGGGGGGGCATAAAATGAACCACACCAGTCTGAACTGAGAAGCTCAACGATTCTGTGTAACTCCCGCCAGTCTGAGGGACTCCAGAAGGCTGACTGACTCCCTCTCTGGTCAAGGCACTGCCACTGGAAGAAGCAACATTCTTACTTAATCTCTGTAGTTCAATTTTGTCCTTTTTAAACTTTGCATAAAAGAATCATACAGAATACTCCCTTTGACTAAACATCTGCAGGAACTGTGTATGTCCTTAATTCTTTAAACAGACACATTTAACATTCTGGAGTAGATCCTTTTATTTCTCATGATATTCATTTTTTTCTTTTTTTTTTTTTTTAATTAACAAGGCCTTTCTATGTAGTTCTGAACATTATGTAGACCAGGCTGGCCTCAAAACCAGAGACATGCCTGCCTCTGCCTCCCAAGTGCTGGGATAAAGGCATACAACTAGTATACCTGGCTCAATTTCTGTTAATATTCTTTACTTAAATCTTTTACTTGATGCTACTAGGATTAAAGTCCATATTCAAAAATCCAATATCTTAATAAATTCTAAGAGTTTACTGGCAAAAGCTGTCCTCAATACTTTTCTTGGCTTGGCCTTCATTTTTAATTATGCTTTTCTGAGATAGCCCGTCCTAGGTCCCCAACTCACAGCTCCTCCACTCCTCCTCCTCCTTCTCACTTGTGTAGATCTTAGTGCAAGTTGGCTGTGCACTCCGTCCCTGCTCCTCTGCAGAGAAAATCCTCCCTTAGATTTTGTTTTGGGGTTGTTTCATGAGTATGACTATCTCGCCTGCATGTGTATCTGTGTAAGGCTGTGCCCACTCTGCAGGAGTCAGAAGAGGGCACTGGACACTTTTCTTGCCCGTTTTCTTTGAGCCCTGATAGGGGTAATATATCAGCAGTAAGTACAAACAGAAATGTGTTAGTCCAAAAACAGCCCAGTTCCGGTTCTGAATAGGAACAAGACGACTTCTTTAGATTATTGGCTTCTCTCATTCAGATGAAGACATTAGGGCTTTCTAAATACGTACAGCTGGGGCCCTATAAAGAATTTAGCTGCCGTGTAGGACAAACACGCTCTCACACAATATAAGTCACTTGGTCCTTTGATCGCACTGCTATCATCAGGAAAAGACGCTGACAGCAATATTGATTAAATAAAGAAATGAAGGGCAGGTGAGGGGACTCACCCTAAACCTAAAAACCTAAGGTTAATCCCTGGGCCCCGTGTAGTAGAAGAGAACTGACTCCCACAGGTTGTCCTCTGACCTCCAGAACTGTGCTATAGCAAAAGGGGGGCACATACAGAATGTAAATATATGTTTAAAAGAAGTAAATTCAGCAGATCTTTTGATTTTTAACACCTAATGTAACAACTGTCTGCAACAGAACACCCAGAAGAGAAGACAAGAGCTGAAGTTGTTAAACAACTGCCAAGTAAAATAGCAGTAGAGGCTCTCACTTCTAGACGCCACGCTTTAGCATTTCCTTACATGGCATTAACTTAGATTTATTTCAACATTTTTTAACAATGTTACTTTTTAAAAATCAACAACTATAGTTATAATGAATTTACTCCATATGGGATACACCTAAATACTGGAAATCATGCATGCCCCACAGGAAGAGGTCACTGAACAACAGATGTACCTTTCCGCCCATGATGACAGGAAGCAAGCGGTCTAGCAAATTGAATTCTGCCATAAAAATCGTGCAAGTACATTTGAGAAGAGTAACGCTTGTGTGCCGAGTAGGAATATATTCCTCCAGAGAAGCCACTTCCTCAGGATTCAGTACTGTTTCCTTTTCATCCTTACTTTCTAAAATAAAAATGATAAAAATTCAATAAAGAATATTGTAAATAAGTTAATTTTTTTTTGGTTTTTCGAGACAGGACTGAGTTAAACAATTCCCCAATTTTTAAGGGAAATTAAAATTTTAATTTTAAAGAAAGCCATAAAATATGTTACTCTCAATTATAATACAAATTACTGAATAATATAAATGTATAAGTCTGAGGTATTTAGAGATTAAATGTTTTACTTTGATATATCCTTTCAGGAGTTTCTAATTTCTTTAAGATAATATCAATTCTCAACATTAAAATACCACTAAAATTAAAAGTACAAAGACAAGACACAAACTAAAAAAAAAAATTGCCACAGACAGATATACAGATAAAGATATGTACAGGTGGAGACAAAGATCCCTATGAAGATAGGTTTCTTTTAGGATTTATTTTACGTGTGAGCTTTTTGCATGTATGTCTGTCTGTGTGGCACATATGGGCCTGGTCCACACAGAGGCAGAAGAGGCTGTCAGACCCCTGAACTCCTGTCATAAGTGGTTGTAAGCAGCCAGAGTGCTGGCACCAGCATCTGAGTTCCAGAATTCAGCACATCAAGTTCTTACAGCAAAAACTGCAAATTTCATTTCTAATCTTTCTACAAACGAGCTCACTCACTCATGTGGCAGATGCTCACATGAAAGCCCATACTACCAGGCAAAATACAACGGAGCAAAAGTGAAAAGCAGAGAAAAACTGAGTCACACAACCAAAAATACCTTGGCAGTCAAGAATGAAGTTAAAAACAAACCTGGTTTCAGCCTGCTGTATGGTTCATATTCATGTTCCAAAGCACAGACGGTCATCTTCAAAATCCGATGCACTGCACTACTGTCCAAGCGTAAATCTAGAGGGCCTATAACAAGGCTTTTAGTAGACTTTTCTTGGACTATTCCCAAGTCCTCATTTTTCCCTGAAGGAAAGTCTTGCTGATTTCCTGGGCCTACAAGAAGTCCATTTTATATCAGTATTTTAAGCATCAATCAGACATAAAAAAGTGAGCGCATGAATGTCATATTTAATTCTGATCAATGAAAACTACACTTATAAAAACATCACAAAAAAGACAAATTCTGGTATGTTCTTCTCTCTTTATACAAGACCTTACTTTCAAGATCAACTCTGAAATTTTCAACCCTTCAAACAAGCTGCTGTTTTTTGGCTTTGAGTTCCCCAACCTCCTTTATCTGCACTACCATCCTTAACCCAGTTCACACCTGCCCAGCTCCTCTATCTGCACTACCGTCCTTAACCCAGTTCACAACTGCCATTTACTCAACATCTATTCACACCTCTGTTCATCTCACAACAAACTTTTAAATAAAAATAACTATATGTAGTCTTTAAAATAAGTGTTTTTTCTGACATGCTACTGTAAAATGAAATTGTATATGTATAATTTTATATGTAATATGGATAAATGCTAATAATATATTTGGCTATTTTAAATGTATTTTCACACAGCTATACAAGTGAAGGATTTAAAATGCCAGAACATTCTATTCTAATACAAAACTAAAATTAAACCCTTCACCCCAAGATACCTGAAGATAAACGTAATATAACAGAACACGGTCTGCCAATGCCCTTTATTTTCTGCTGCTTCAGCAGAGGTCAATGCAAAGGCGAGAGAACCCATACCTTTGCCCCTGCTGTGCTCCACTGTATACAGGTAATCCATGTAGAAAGCACCAAACCTTTGCATGCCAGCTATTTCTGTGTATGTCTCCTGCCAATAAAGAAATGCAAGCACAACATGGGGTAGAACAGAGTGTTAAAACAGAATACCTCTGGTTCACAACCATATATACTGCATCAATCCAAAGGATTGCCAAAGCCAAAGAGGAGAGGTTTATCCAAGGAACTCACTCCTAAGAAATGTAGTGTTCCTCCAATGCCAACCTCCTTCTAGGTGACATCTGAACACTGTCTAGTGAATGAACGGCTCTAACGAATGCATAGCACACACTCTTGAACTTCACTATCACAAAACTGTGCAGTAATGTATCCCTCAAACAGAGTCAGTCCATAATTACCTCAATACACTGACATGAGACACTTCAAACACTGAAGATACACTAAATTGTTCTCAGTGTGTGCTCATCACACCAGGAAACATTGAACTATTTAGTTTTAACTATGAAAGTCAATCTCAATTGAAAAGTTAAAATGTAAATTATGAGTTTATATTACTTACATACAATAGTAACTTTGAACATATTTACCTGAAAATGCACAAATATTATATAAGTATATTAATACAATATTACTTGAAAAAGGAAAAAAGTATGCTGTGAAAATTAAAATTTTGTCCCTTTTCATCAATTTTACATGTTAGAGACAACAAAAATTAATAAAGGTGATTCTATGTGTTTCCTCCATAACTAACAGTGAAGTATGCAGAAACAAACTATGGCTACGCTACAAAAAGCCAAACATTTCTGCATATCCCTTAAGTCTTTCTAGGTCTAGAGCTTGGAACAAATAATTTCCAAGTGTTCCAGTAAACAACCAGTGCTTGTAAGAAACTGAGACACAAACAGCAATCACAAGTATTCACACAATGTGTCCACCCAACCACAACAAGAATTTGGCTCAAAAATCTATTCCCTGACCTTATGGTGAGCTGCATCCAAGATAAACTCGGCACGGGTACCATTGTTCTCTGGGCTTCGGTAATCAAACAAGGAATTTGTAAGGTATGTCAAACCTTTTGTACTCAAATTTTCACCACAAATGAAGAAGCAGGCTTCCTGAAAAATTAATGTATAAATCTTAACAGGAGAAAAAGTCATTAGACTACTAAAGAAGCTTTTTATACTAGACTCATTTAGTACTTAACACAAGTCAGTAAAGCTTGATGTCCCATGAAAAGGGGAGGAAGACTATCACCATATTTATTGATGTCCCATGAAAAGGAGAGGAAGGCTATCACCATATTTATTGCTCATTTTGACAAAGAACATCCAATAATCCAGAAAGGAACTCCAAGCAACTGCCATAAACAATAAGGAAACATTTATGAATGAAATATATTTGGATTGATGTGTTCAAGTGTTAAGTGCTATCAACTTTTTATATCTCCTGAGATACATAATTCCTTACATAGAAATAGAGAGGGAAAAAAAAAGGCCCTCTTTCAAGCCACAGATAAAGGTACCAAGCAGATCTTGTATGGTAATTAGTATACTTCATTATCCTGGTGTTCTGTCTGAAATAAGGGAAGACCTTGACTTACAGCTTCACTTCTGTTCATATGCTCTTCAAAATCTCTAACGCCCATAATTCCTTTAAGGCATATGGCTCTGCAACCTACAAATCCAATCTGACAATCAAAGAAAGGCTCTCCCATCATAAGGGCCTGTAAGGGAAGGGGATATAAGAATTAAACACTTGTATTTAATAAGGACATGACAGGCTTCTTTGTAGACTTTCTACATGAAACAGGCATGCTGTCTTTCAAAAGCATTCAAAGACGAGACACTAAGACTCAGAGGACATCATTCTGTGAACACCATGCCTCCCACACCACACAGACAGGCATTATAAAACAAATCCCGGTTGCACATTAAAGGAATAGTCATTTCAACCGACAATGCTGACGCAAACAGAAAGACTGCAAGATTATAAATCTAAGTATTTTAAATACACAACTGTTACAGAGCCCGCATTACCACGTCTGATGCTTAAAGATTACCTCAATTGTAGTTCCTTCTTGTTCCCAGCACAAAACTTCCTTAGACTTTACTTTCTGTGGGCTATAATAGCTACTTTCAGCTTGCATTTCAGTGAGCTAAGAAACAGAAAAATATTAAGTAAATCAGAACTAGCTGTAAATAAGCAATGCACTGTCATCTTCATTCTGCATCATGAAATAAGGCAAATTTTAAGATTCAGGAAATTTAATTACTAAGCAGAAAAACAGGTGCAAAAAAAACCCAGCTGCTACAAATTATCCATGACCTAAAGAATAGTCAAACATGCTATTCGCAACATAAACGCAACATTTTAACTCCTTCATAGCACTTTAAAAAGAAAAGGGTACATATATTCACAGTTCCACTCATAAAGTGACTCAAATAATCTACCAAAAATGTACTATACTATGACTTTCACCCGTTTTATTCATATATAACATATATCATATATACTATGATTTAATTCATATATTTCAATCATTTCCAAGATTCCTCACTATTTTTAAAGGAAAAGAGTTTGGTTGATTCGTTTTTTTGATGTTTCTCCCTGTGTAACCTTGGCTGTCTAGAGCTCAATGAGAGCACCACACTGGCCTCAACTTTGCAACAAATCCCCTGCCTTTGAAGCCCAGGTGCTGGGAGTAGGTGAGCTGGCGCACCTGACCTCAACTGCACTTCTCTGAACACAATGGGCCATCCTAGTCTGCATCACAGAACAGAAAAAGAAGAAAATGACAGGGGTTGATTACAGTCTAGAAAAGGGCAACACTGCATCAGTCTTTGCTTACTGGTTTGGTTAACACACCATGATGCACAAATTCATAACACACAGGGAAACGGGGTCAAACTTTTCTGGAATTGTAAAATTCCTTCCAGTATGAAAGGGTTATTTCTTTAATTAACGTGTCCTTCACGGATTTAGCAATGATTTGGTTACAATTATGCTGCAAAATGGATATATAATATTCTTCAAATTGAAATACAAAAACAGATCACAATTTTCGACCAAATAAATTTAAACCAAATAAAAGTTATTCAACTGGAAATTATAATTTTAAGTCTAAATACTTTATACTGAGAAGCAACTAATCATTCTCATTTACTCTAATAATTCTATATATTTTCTGTTACAGATAAGCTTTTATTTAATATATATTTCTAGTAACGGTATACTCAGTTATTTTAAACAATTCTGAAAGCTAAAATATTAAAGTAAAATTGAATTTTAAAATTTGATCAGCCTTCAGCTGTCTACAATTACTCTAAAGAAAAAGCAATTAATTGATTAAAAGGCCTTAAACATTACAAGAACAACTTAAACATTACTAGAAAAATGCTACATTTAATTTAGCATGATTTTTGTTGGACTAATATCAAGTGTTCCAAATGCTAATATAGAAACATGACCTTATTTTCTGACCAAAATATAAACCACAAATTAAGTCCATACATTCTTCAAATCCAAGCAGAACCCTGAATTCCAGTGTTTTCCTCCTACATACCAATGTATTTTCCTCAAAGAAAATTTGAGAAGCACAAATGCTTTACATTTTAAAAACATTTCCCGACTAATAACAAATACTGACCCTCCATAGACATTTTGCATATAAGTGCCTATGCTGGTTCTATGGAATACAATTATTTTTGTCTGTAATTTAATAAAAATGTTATAAATTTCAGTTTTAAACGTGAATAGGCAAAAAATCTTTAGAAAGAGTAGTACTTTACTTTTAATCTTTTACTTCCCTCACTACTTATTCTTTTAAAAAAGCATCCTGAAGAACTCAGCTTAAAAACCCAGTCTGTGGACGGCTTGTAAGAAGTATGGAATATGACTGACTTGACATAGTGGGTTAGAAAACAATATTCATAACATGGATAAGGTTAGAATTTTTAAAATGCAGTACAGCACAGAAAAACCAAGTGTTCTCTTACTGTACGTGTAAAGCATGAACGGTGCAAACGACAGCACGCTGCCATCCGGGAAGAGCAGAGGTGCAAACCTGGCCCCGGCAGCATCCGTGTCACAAGGATCCACTCGAAGGGATAGTCTGAGTCTATCTAAAAGCTTCCTAACTCACTCAAGACAAAGACAAGTTTACAACGGTCTGAGTGATTCACTGCTCTGCTGGAACCCCCACTGTCTGACACTTCTACACCATTTACACATTAGCTCTGGTGTTCTAAACTCCCTCCTTGATAGTTCTTCAACAGTTGCTGGTCCGGAATGAGCGCATTCCCATATACCCACGAGGCTTTCTCTTCCACACACCTTTGCTTAAATGCTTCCTTCACAAGACAACCTTTCTCAGTCAACCGGTTTTAAAATGCATAATCCTCTCCCTTTCAATGCAACACTCACTGTTACCTTCCTCTCTTTCTTACCTAACTTATTCGTAAACATGTTTTCCCTCACATTGGTTTTAATTACAATGTAAGTCCTAACAGACCAGGACTGCTGACCTCACTGAGTGGGCAGAGCAGTGGGTGGCTGTAGCCCTTCCCACCGCTTCAGAGGCAGAGGATGCAGGATCAGAAATGCAATGTTGAGGCTGGAGAGATGGCTCAGCGGTTAAGAGCACTGACACCTCTTCCAGAGGACCCAAGTTCAATTCCCAGCAACCACTGTGGCAGTTTACAACTGTCTGTAACTCCAGTTCTAGGGAACCTAACACCCTCACACCAAAGCACATAAAATAAAAATAAATAAATTTTTGAAAAAATAAATGCAATATTATTCACAGCTATTAAACAGAAAATTTGATGCCAGCCTGTGCTACAAGAGACTCTAAGTCAAATAATTAAGTAACTATTTGCTGCAAAAATTAAGAACTGATTCAAGATGTGTATGGCAATGGTATTAGAAAAAGCTAGGAAACAACTCAAAATTCAAGCTGAGTTATATTTGAAAGGGAAGGCAAAATATTGTCAAAGAACTAATAAGGGACACCAAAGTACTAGTAACTATGATTATACAAAAGAATGTTCCCTTTCTCTCGCTGTGATCACACGTGTTGTATACTGTATTTGAATATACAGTTATATTCATTTTTAGTAAAGAAGGTAGTAAAGTATGTTGAATGCTGTTTAAAATAAAAGAGGATGTAAAAACAAAATTGAATTCTTAAGCAAAGAGAAGAGGAAAATACTTTAAAAATTAAAATGCAAAAATAAATAAATTAATTAATTAAGAAATGTGGCTAGAGAAATGGTTCAGCAGTTAGGCACATTTGCCACAGCTGCAGAGGGCTGGATCCAGTGTCCTGTACCATATGGGGACTCACAACTATTCTAAAGTCCAGTGTCAGGACCTCAGCGAGCACCAATCACACAGTACACATACATATATGCAGGCAAAACATTCATACAAATGAAGTAAAATAAGTAAATCTAAAAGAAGAAACAGAAATGTATTACCAGCATTAGCAAAGAACTTCAGACACTCCCGGTGAGAATACAAATGAACATGGTCAATGGACCACAGTACTGAGATACTGGGATGATCCAGTCACCCACTTCAGATAGGTTCCTACATGCCCGTACTTATTATGCCTTCATTTACTTCAAGCCGTGATACAGAAGCAGCCTAGAAGCTTATCACCAAGTAAATGACACTGAAGTGACACACACACACACACACACACACACACACACACACACACAAAATGGGGTATTTATTACTCAGTAATAAACAATGAAAGATCCAGGAAAATGGATGGAGATAGAAAACATTACGGACACACACACACAAAAACAACAACAGAGAAAACAAAGGAGGAAGCCAAAAGAAGATGGCCTTAAAGTGCAATAGTGATTACTAAAGGTTGAGAAGGCATGGCAGAGGGTTGAACAAAGGGAAAGAGGACAATTAGCTTCTGATGCGTGCTACATGTATGTGTGAAAATATCACATTCAGTCTCGTTAATATGAAAATTAAAGTGTCAACAAAATATTTTGTTAAAAAGATCATAGAATGAGGCATTTTAAAGATTGACTATTTTTAATTATGTGTCTATGTGGGGGCTATGTGCACATAAATGCAGTACCCACAGAGGCCAGAAGAGAGTGTAGGATCCCCTGGAACTTGACATGATGCTAGGAATCAAAACTCAATCACCAAGACATTGCATCTCTCTAGTCCCAGCTATGAGATTTTGTTTTTAATATTAAAGCAGGGTTACATGACAACTGAATAACCCAGCACAGGGGAATTTATATGACGTAGATTAGAAAGAAAAGTGGTGGCAACTTTAACAAGAGGAAATCAAAATTCAAGAATTCAGTTAGAAGGATCGTGCAATTTAATGAAGAATTGTGAGATTCTACCTTTCATCCACTAAGCCCCCTTGGCTAAAGTGCAGTACTGCTAAAATTTAAACACTGAAGTTAACAGATATTAGCAACAAAAGAAAGAGAAACCTACTTTAAAAGTCACAGTTGCCTTTGTGCAATAAAACCCAACAGAAACAATGGGGTCCTTCAGGGTTTGCACTTTCTGTTGATGCATAGTTGATGCAGGGTCACTCCCAAGGTAGTCTTCTTCCCCGGCATCATAACTCACGATGGCAGGAACAAACGACCAGGCCCAGGACACCCACCCCTGAGGCTCCTCACAGTCCTGGGAATAGAACTCTTGGCCTTTGTACTGGGCAGGATACTGCATATCTATTCTTGCCTCATCTTCAGTACCTGCCAATCAAAATAAACTCATTTTAACTAAATAAAGAACATTTAAATAGGATAAATAGAACTATATAATTAGTTTCTTTTATAATCCCATATATTTACCCTAAGTATTTAAAATATTCAGGAGAATTTATCCTCCCAATTTAAAAAAAAAAGATAAAATACAAGAAAAGTTTCCACACAAAATGGCTATCATCAATGAGGGAACTCTTCAACAACCCCATCTTACTGCTGGAAAGAATTCTAAGCCACACTCATACAAGGAGAAGCCCCACTCAGGTTCAGGAGTCTCTCAGACAGAAAGCAGTGTAGCAGACCTGGGGACTTAAGCTGATGGTCACCCTGCTACCATCTAACAGACTTAAATCAAGCCTCGCATGAATCATTTCCAGTACTGTCACTGTTTGTTGAAACAAAAACCCATCTAGGACTCGGCGAGATAAACTCCACAGTGCCTAGCATTCGATCAAAACTACCAGGCAGCTGGATACAGCAGTGCACATTACTGGTCACCCCAGAGGCTGGTGCAGCACTTGCTTGCCCACCAATCTGAGTTCAGCCCAGCCAGCTAGTAAGAGTCTCAACTCAGAGAATAAATACAATTTATTAAGGCAAATAAAAAACATAATGAGGGAAAGCAAATCAATAGAAACAAGTCCAGAAAAATAAAGATCACAGTGTTAGAACAGGACACTAAATAGCTATATAAACAGAAGGCATGTGTTCTAAAATGCTTAAAATGGCATGAATCACAGAAGTCTCTTAACTTCCAAACACTAACAAATGGTAGATGAAGCTAAAAGCAAATGAGTTGCAGAAGAAAATTAGTGACTTATTCAGAGACTAGGAACTATATAAAAAAGAAACACAGAGAGAAAGATAAACATTAATAGGTGAGGGAAGCTCAGCCAAGCTCTGGCAAGTGTGAGAATCAGCAAAGAAATGAACAAGTCTGGCCACACTGTCTACACACACAGGAAAGCTGCAGATGTCCAGGAATGAAAGCTTCCATGAAGCCAGGACACCAGCAAATGTCACAATCAAGCTGCTCAGAATTTTCTGAGAGCTTCGCAAGTTTTTCCAAACATGCACACACACCATAAATAAAACAGTTCAAGCATTCTCACTTTTAAAAATGGGAAAATTAAATCAAGCTCCTTCAGAAGCAAACAGTAGAACTGTTTTCTTCCTCTGAAAACATACAAAACAAAAAACCTAGCCACTCTCTTGGGTCACAGAAATTAGCATTTTCTTTCATGTGTTGTGCACATGTGGTGTTCTCCACTCCCTCCACCTTATTCTCCAGGCAGGGTCCCTGTTACTACAGAGCTGGCTGACCCTGCTCCGTCCTTAAGAAGCAGAGCACAGGCTTTCACATCTGCCCCAACCCCAGCACTACAAGCAAAAGTTTGTTCTATCAACACTGACAACTTCTGTTCAAGAACCACCTACTGAACATGAGGCGGCTGGGCTGACAAGGTGGCACAGAGGGCAAAGGCGCTGGCACCGCAGGCTGACCACACCAGCACAGCCGGGAGAGAGAAAGGACTGCACCACGTCTCCTCTGACATCCACAGGTACAGCCACACCGCCCCTCCCACACACATCATAAGCAAGTCACAGGCTGACAAAGAAAACTCATAAATATGACTTGAATCCAAAACATATAAAAACACAAGTTCATAATAAAACAGGAAAAGCTCTGAAATGTGCAATATTTAGCATATATTTTACAAGGATAAAAAACTTACTAAAGGCCAGTGCCT
Source organism: Alexandromys fortis (assembly GCF_014885135.2). Taxonomy (NCBI): domain Eukaryota; kingdom Metazoa; phylum Chordata; class Mammalia; order Rodentia; family Cricetidae; genus Alexandromys; species Alexandromys fortis. The sequence goes on along the minus strand of NW_026067896.1, from coordinate 1,845,975 downwards.
ATGAAAACACTCAACATATTTACTCATCATAACTTGGCAAACTAACGCCATGAGCTGTGATGACATACATACACATCAGAATGGGGACACATGAACACATGCTGGCTTCAGCAGACGCTGTCAGGATGGGGCGTGACCAAACAGTCGCTGCAGACAGATGCAGCTGAAGTTTTAAGCAGTGAAACTCTTTAAGCAGTTCTAAACGAAGTCTACACTGTGCTGACCTGCAAAGCTTCCTAATGCGTCTTTGCTGTGACAGGCAGGGTCCTCGGTTTCACCATCTTTAAAATCACCGATTTCTCCGTAGTAGAGAGCAATCCCCAGCTGCATGAGACGGATGAACATGGGCAGCTGCTGGTCTGTGAGAGAAAGCTTCAGACTCTCCACTAAAGTGTGAATCTGTATTTGGGAAAACAAGCATTATCAAAAAAATGTTTAAAAGTATCTTTTAAAGTAAGTTGACCAATTTCAAGTCCTAAAATGACATATAATATAAAAAGCATTCCTAATAATTAAACCAAAATATTACTCTAAAATTTTAGGAATTAAAAAGTATTTACTGTGATAATTATACTTTAGATGAAAGTCAGACTAAGACAAATACTGTGGAAACAGAGTTAATAACCAGAAGATATATTCATATTAGAGTTCTAGACTATTCTAGAAGAGAAATTATATCACCAAATAATTAAATATTGACAGTATTTCCACCCTTCATCCTTCAAAGCATAGTAAATTTCATGAAATTATTTTAGTAGAACTTCAATCATTCTTTTCAATTTTATTAACCATAGGCATTCTAAAACCATATGTTAAAACTGGGTAAAAGATTCCCATTATAAATATATAAATATGGAAATAATTAAAGTGTTACTATCAAATACATAAAATCAAGTAACTATTCAAGGAATTTTTCAGACAAGCTTTAATGTTATTAAAACATGACAGAAAATTTAAAACATGAATTAATTATAAGAAAAGAATAAGATTACTACCAAATAAGCATAGTATTCAAAGTTATCCTTAAAAAGAAAGACAACTATGAGATACAAACACAGCTAAACTGTAATAGTTTCCTTTTGTTACATAAACATGAGGGGACACACAATTAAGCCATAAAATCAAGTTCCTCGAGGTTTGTTGTGAATAACTAGCATTTGAGTATCTACAAACCATGAAAAAGAGGACACAGTCATCACCTTACTGGAAATCAAGGCATTCGAAAAACAGTACCTGCCAGGGAGAAAGAGGTATGTGGGGTGGGGTTTGCGGGGGACAGAAAACTTCAAATACAAAAGTTACCTAAGAGTCACACAGTGAACAAGCCATGACAGGATAGGAAATGAGTGGGAAGAAGAATGTAAATTTGCTACTAAATTTGTATGAGAGCAGAGCCAGGCTGGTCTTGAACTTGTAATCCTACTGCCTTAGTATTCAGACTGCTAGGATTACAGGTACACATGTACCACACACCCAGCCTGGGCTTCCCTGGAGTTTTGGCTGTCACAATTAGACTATCTTTGATTTCCGGCCACCTGCAGCCTTGTGCCTTGCAAGCCCTGAAGTAACAGCAGCACAGTAGAAAGCAGCCTTAGCAAAACAAACAAGAGAAAAGGAAAATCTACCATTAATAAACACATCAATTTGTAACCATTTCCTCACCAGAAAGAGACAAAGAACCTAAATCGATTCTCAACAATCAAATGCCCACAGATTTTCTTCATAGTGCTAAGAAATAAATGCCAGTTGAACTGTCATTCTTTGCCTAACAAGTTGGAAATATAGAGTATAATATGAACAGTCCCTTAATAGTAATGGCTATATGTCCTGGTTAAATCTCTCTGGAGATAACTGTTCGAGACAGATTTATAAGCACAAAAAAATTCAACCCTTTATTAAGATATTTATACCTATAATATTATTGAAACCTCTCCTAAGGAATTACTTATACATGACTAAATATTTATATACAAACTTCATTCTTTAAGAAAAAAAGAGTAAACAGCAAAAACAGAGGGGAAATGAAATGTTTCCATATGATCTATTTCTTATGACACAATCTCTAAAACACATTTCACAGGAAACATGGAAAATTATAACAGTATACAAAACACAAATACATTCAAAATCCACTTTAGCCTATGAGAAAGGTCTACAAAATTAAAAATAAAAATGAATAATAATTAAGAAAGAACTTAAGTGATCAGAAACTTAGCCACATCCACTTGATAAGTTTCTGTGGCAATCAGCAGAGTTAAAAACACTTATAAGCCAGGTAGTGGTGGCACACACCTTTAATCCCAGCACTTGGAAGGCAGAAGCAGGCGGATCTCTGTGAGTCTGAGGTCAGCCTGGTCTACAGAGTGAGTTCCAGGGCTACAGAGAGAAAGCCCGTCTCAAAAAAAAAAAAAAAAAAAAAAAAAAAACCAAAAAAACTTGGTTGCTTGCTCTGAGGCACTTTTCAACCTCTAGGCAAATCCTATAAGAGACAACTAAACTTGCACTAACAAGCAAGATTATTTTATATAGTAAAGCTTCCACACACCTATTATTTGATTTCAAAATATGTTTTGGAGCCAGGTATGATGATACAATATAAGCCTATAATACAAAATATTATAGAGGATAAAATAGGAAGATATCACAAATTCAAGGTCCACTTAGAATACAAATCAAGGTTCTAAAGCATGTGTATGTGTTTCAATAGCCAATCCAAGGCTTAGGAACAGAAGTTTATTTTCTGAGACAGAGATACCAATACTATTTAGTAACACTTTCCCCTGTACACACACACACACACACACACACACACACACACTCAAATATAGAAGGAAAGACTAACAAATATAGATAAACCAATACAGATTGAACACAGTGGAAAATAAAAGTAAAATACAGATAACTGATTCCTATCAAGGAAAAACAAAATTTCATACATAAATATAAAGTAGGCAAAGTTACTCTACTTTACTAGCAAGGCCCTATTGCTGAGACAATACCTACACAACTTATTGAACATGGAAAAGTTCAGCTGGTGAACATAGAGCCCCTCGCCCCCCTATTGCAGCAGTTTTGGTGCAGGAAGGCACTCTGCATGCTGCAAAGGAAAACTACAAACACCAGCCCAGCTAAAACCCCTCTCATCCACAATGGCATCCCCTGGAAGCTGTGCTGGTGCAATGGTGGCACAGAGCCTGTGGATAACCCACAGATAGCCCTGCAACCTAGGAGAAAACCAATACTGCTATTCCACTAAAAGAATGCGGCGATAAATGACTCCTAATGACACTCTGCTGTGCTCATAGACCAGTGTCCTGCTCAGCCATCATCAGAGAAGCTTCCTCCTGCAGCAGACGGAACCCAGATCCAGGCATTATGTAGAAAATGAAAGACCTTGGAACACTAGCCCTAAATGGATGTCTCCACCAAATCCTTCCCCTCAGAGATCCCTGCAGAAGAGGAGGTGGAAAAGTATAAGAGCCAGAGGACGGAGAACACTCATGGAACAACAGGACCAATACACACATGAACACACAAAAACAAGGAATACAAAGGTCCCTTGGGTGTGTATCATGGCTTCCAGGTTAGTGTTTGTAAGAGAGTCCTAAGTGTGCTCCTTGTGCCTTTCCTTGGGCTCCTTTCCTTCTGTTTGTTTTGTCCTATTCTGAGATATCAGTTGTTTTATCTTATTTTATTTTATTATTATCTCTTAGAAGGCTGTTTTCTTATGAGAGACAGAAAGCAGAGGGGATCTGGATGGGGGTGGAGTTGGGAGGCCCTTGGAGGACTAGAAAGGAAACCATAATCAGGATACATTTTATGAGAAAAAAATCTATTTTCAATAAAAGGGAACATAATAATGATGGGGGAGGAGTCGTTTTGTGTGTGCATGAGTGGAGCCTCCTGTTGCGCAGCCCGAAGCCAGGAATCAGTCGTCCAGCACTCTTCCCCAGGGTCACAATTAATTTTTTACATGACATCAACCTAATCACTTATCTGGGCCTTGGATTCCACATCCAGAAAATTAAGAATATTAAAACGCATGTTCCCCAAGGTCCCTTCAAGCTGAGAATTCCAGGATTCTTAGAAATCAGTTTTCAAAGATTCAATAAAAGATATCTATATTTTTTAAAGTGTTTTACTAAAACGTAATGTTAAAAGAAAATTAATTTTTATACGGACATAGCCATAAAATGTGTTAATGCTCAGAAAACTGGTGGGTAATGAAACAAGACATAAGCTTACAGACGCTGCACGCACAGAAAGATACAGCACCTTAGACAACAACATGACACGTCCTGGGAAGCTCCAGTGCTCCAAAACTTTACTTACATGTGGAAACTATGGATCAAAAGCTAATACTTGCCCTAGCGTTGTAACTCATGGTGGCTCAGCATGCAGGAAGCTAAGACAGGAAAATTACTACTAATTTAGGGCCAGCCTGAGATACATAATGAATTCCAGGTTGGCTTGGGCTACACAGAGTTAGACCGAGCTCGACAGCAGCAGCAAAATTTGTTGAGCCAAGAAGCTAAAGTATACGGTTAGGCTGTCATATCAAGCCCTATAAAAGGCCAAGCAAATTTTAAGGACTAAAATACAGATTACTGCTGTGCTAAGTTCTTGAGTGGTACTGCAGCGAAACCTCAGAGCCTTGGGCTGCGTTTTCATATGACGTCCTCAGGCTGTAAACAAGGTAAGGGCCAGTAATAGCCAGCAAGACCAAAAAGGACATTCATCACTGCAGAAGAGGTTGCCTCCAAAATATCTCTACCAGAATACATTATACAAAAAAATTCAAAATGAAAACTAATATATTTAACTTTTTATAAAAACCAAATAGTACATATATTGAGGAAGTTCATTTTTACTTTGGAGATTTTCCCTTATAATTACAATGCACAAGAACCAATAAACAAAATAAAGATATGTAAGCAAACTACTAGAAAAAGAGATACTCACTTTAATAATAGATGGCATCTTGGAATTTAGGTTATCATATGTAAAATGAAGGCGAGTTCTGAAAGAACATTTGTATAATAAAGGATCCTGGTAAAATTCGATTTTACCACTGGCATTTCTTTTATCAAGACAAACTGTACAGTCAGAAAAATTGATAACCTTCCTCAGCACCAGATCAGTTGCTTAAAAAAGAAAAAAGAAAACCACTGTGAGCAAAAAAGGAAAATGAGAACGCATTTCTAAATGTATCAGACATATGCCTATTTTATTATTTGATTACTTAGACCCTCCTCTGACTAACGAGCAGCGTGGATGTCCAGCAGAGTCGTGGCTGATGACACCCACTGCAGTCAGCACTGCAGAGAATGAGACAAGCCATAGCCAAAAGCTTCAAGACAATCAAAGACTTCCAGATGTTCCTATAAGGGTATGTAAGGCAATATTCTTGCTCTGTTTCATTAAAAAAAGCAATAAAAATACAAAGCAAATTTAATTTTTATTGGTATAACCCATTATACTGTAAAATATTGTGTATCATAGTTGAAAAACCATATGATAGGTAAAAGAGAATAAAATTTTTTAATTTTCAAAAGCAATCTCATGGTTTCTTATATTTTTGGTTGTAAGCCTAGCCCTTAATGGCTAAGCCACCCCTCCAGGCCAGTCTCAGGGTTTCTTCAACTGCTTTAACCTCCCATAGTTATATGCTAACTTTTGTGGACATGCACTTTTCCCACTTCATATGCTTTATGTTACAGCTACCAAAAGGTCCCCAAAAAAAGTCGGACGGTGGTGGCACATGACTTTAATTCCAGCCTTTGGGAGGCAGAGACAGGTGGATCTCTATGAGTTCGAGGTCAGCCTGGTCTACAAAGCAAGTTCCAGGACAGGCTCCAAAGCTACACGGAGAAATCATGTCTCAAAAAAAAAAAAAAAAAAGACACCCAAAAAGGTTAAGAAATGAATGCAATTTTATCACTTACAGATAAGTATGCACAAACACTATTTCCTTGACATTTACTCACCAGAAATATCCATGAATGCACGGTCCCATAATTCATCCACAGTATAGCATTCAGCAGAAGTGATGTTGACAGAAAGGACGATATCATCTTCAACATATTTCAGTATTAGATTATTTATAACAATGTTTACATTATTTACAACTCGTCTAATCAGACTCTGCACGTATCCTACAAAGTAAGGAAAGGGCTCAATTAGCTGGCTGTAAGTCTGCAAATACTCTTGAAATGCTGCTAAACAAAGTATGTAAAAGATGACTATTGCTAGAATAGTCTGTAAAGATGAAATTAAAGTTTAAATAAACTAGACTAGCAGACAGCCCAACATATACTTTTACTAAAAGACACTGTAAGGAAACATGAACAAATATACTAATCCAGAAGCCATATTTAATAATGTTAACACTAGATCCCACACAAGGATCACTGTTTTACAGACATACTTTGTCTGGTTTCTGCCTGTTTTGTCAACAGTTGGTATGGCGTCACATACCTACATTCCCAGCTGTCCTAGAGGCTGAGACAGAAGAAAGCAGAGTTCCACGGCTTCATAGCAAGAAATGATCTCAAAAATCAATTAACAAATTAAAGTACAGCAATGTTACTACACCCTGACTGTGTTTGAACAGCAATATCTAAGACACACGGTAGAGGAGAAACACGGGTTCAGCACTCACTAACGTGTATCACGGACACACGGTAGAGGAGAAACACGAGAGCTGAAAGAACATTAGGAGCACAGAGCTGCCAGAGGACAGCAGCAGGCTGATCTCTGGGGTCTACAGTCAGTGCTGTATGGTGAGACACTGTCCCGGGGAAGGGGGGAGGGAATACACGGCTGAGGAGATGCTCCAGTGAGGAAAGTGCCTGCCACTCAAATATGAGAACCTGAGTCCCACAGAAAATAAAGTGGTGAGCAACAGAAAAACAATGCTCAGTGTTAACCCCAGGCTACTGTGTGTGAACATACCTGTACCATGAATGTATGTGTGTGAACATACCTGTACCACGAATGCATGTGTGTGAACATACCTGTACCATGATTGCATGTGTGTGAACATACCTGTACCACGAATGCATGTGTGTGAACATACCTGTACCACGAATGTATGTGTGTGAACATACCTAGACTGCCCAGAAGCGAAAGAAGGAAAATAAAGAACAAAAGAACAGGATAGCAAGATGACCCAGGACGTAAAAGAATTTGCCTCAGAAACCTAGCGAGCTGACCTGGTGATCCACATGTGGGAGGAAAGAGCAACTTCAAGCTGTTCTCCATACATGCACTATGGCACAAATGTGGACACACACATGCATGCATACACAAAAATAAGTCTTTTTAATCCTACAAAACTAATGGTATTTTATATATAAAAAGTCAAAGGGCAGTAACTGAAAATAGTATATTAATATGTTAATAGAATATTTTAAGTGACAAAACAGAAATGTGATAAAATATTAATTAGATATAGCTATAAAATGTATGGGATAGCATTTTTCCACCTGAAAATTTCAATAGAACATTTATAATAGTAAAAACAGTAATACATCAAAACCTTGATGTAATAAAGGATTGTCAAACAATTTTGTCACCTATACTGAAAAAATTAAAATCATTCATATATTATATATAATATATATTATATAAATATATTATTTATATTATATCATAAATATATATGTATTTGTATATATTTATATATTACATATTTATATCTTTTAATTCTATAAATTAGTAAGAATCCCTTTAACGAAATAAAGAGATGTAGGCAAAGATTTATCTGCCTATATGCCAGACTATTTTATAAAGCTGAAAATGAAAACATACTAAAGAATAAAAGATTAGTTTAGCAAACTATAGAAAAACTACTACTACTCTACTATATAGCACTGATCTTAAAAAAAATATAAAATACAGTAATGTCCTGGAATAATGCTATTAATAGACCAAGAAATATTTCAAGTAACCAAACAAAGTGCATGTGCGTGTGCTCCAAGTTTAGAAGTGTAATCCTAAGTGCTCCATCCATCTCTCCCAACAAGCACAGCCATGAAACCTACAAAAACACACAGAGCGACAGCTACTTTAGCTCTCCGAAAACAGTAAGCATGGGTAGGGCAGGAACATAAACATCTTAGAAAAGACTTTAAAACAGCAAATGTGAACTCAAATCATCAGTAATCACATCCTTATAATCATGTGCACCGTGGTCAGAAAGGGTGGTCCGCAGGCTGGTATGGGCTGTAGGAAATTTGTCAGGACCACAGCCACAGTCGTTACTTTACTAACCATGTGTAGCTGGTCTCACAATAGTCTCAGAAGACTGACAAAAGCACGGCTGACGTGGCCTTAGCGGCCTGTCACAGAAGTGTTTGCTTGCTATCGTGCTACTGATGACCAAAAATGACTAAGATATAGTTTCTGGTCCAATGAATACATAGTTTTGAGGTTAACTAAACCCTAAATACGAGAGAGAGAGAG
>NW_026067896.1:1769647-1836584 GCF_014885135.2 Alexandromys fortis | reverse complement strand
CCTCAGATCTCACATTTACTACACACTATTATCTTGAGGTTTTCTATCCTGAGATATTTGTTTTTTAAAATGCTTATTGTGACCCAATAAACTGCTTTAATAATGAATTAATCATCGGTCAAGACACACAACTGAAAGACTGTTCTAGATACTGATTCTTAATCTTTGCCTGTTAGAAAGCTATTTATTCAGGGAAAAATGCCTATATTGACAGCACCAAAACCTTCCTTAAACATCACTTCTGGAGGATCTGGCAGGGTGGTTCCATAGTTAAGAGCACTGGCTACTCTCCAATGGAGCCCAGCCCAAATCTTGTAACTCCAGTCCCAGGCCCTCTTCTAGCCTCTGCAGGCAAAACATTCATAAAAATGTTTAAATGTTAAAGTTTTAAATCATTTTCAAATCCAAACAAATGTTCCAACTTAAAAACTATAACCACAGAGACATACCTCTGCCCTAAGAAAGCTAGAAACAGGAGTCTACCTCTACTTTGAAAAACAAAAACAAGGCAGAATAATAGCAATAAGGTCATTCTTTGAATAAATGATCACTGTCAGCTTACCCAATCAGATTCTCAAATCTTCTCTTTCCCCGTTTAGCAAAAATTAACTGTCCTGACTTCTAGGGGCTAGTGGATCTAGTTGCTGCTTAACAACTTCCTAGCTTCTCAGGCAGGCAGGAAGCACATGTTAAGCCACAAACTACCTCAAGCTGCCCACGTAGAACACAGTTGTTTTTATGACACTGAAAATTACCCAACTGTCATAACTCTACCAGTCTATATCCTAATGCTGACTCTAAAAAGTCATTAAATATTTAGAACCCAAGTTCACAAATCAGCCTTAAAATTGTTCTATCTGAAGTAACTGACAGAAGAGAAGAAAGATATAGGAAAAGAGGAAGCAAGAGAGACAAGGAAAGAGCAAGAGACAAGTTTATACACCATGGGTGATGCTGGAAATTCTAGTAAGATACATTGTCGAATTTGAAGAAATTAAGCTACACATTTAATAAATTAGTATAAGCTACCAGTCTAACTTGACAATTTTTCCCAAAGGAGTGATTAGTAAGAAGTTGAGAAACTTCTGGAAACATTGAGGAATATCTTGTGGCTCCTTCTCTAGCCCAGACAGTCACTTGGTGAGACAGGTGTAGCAAGCATCAGCACCAAGCTGCCCATAGCAGGTGCAAAGGACTCTCACTTCAAGGGCACCAGGAACTCTGAACACATATTTGAGAGTGGCAGGGCTGGCAAATGGTGTGTCTAACTCTATCCTCTGATGGTAACTGAACTAAAACTAGCAGAGAACCTACAAATGTAGCACAATAAAGCATACACCAGTCTCCACTACAACACACAAAAACATGACTAATCAAATTTAAAAATCAAAAGAGAAGTAACTGACAACTTACTTGTAAAGGCAGCAATGTGACTGCAACGCTAGCAGGTAATGATCTTTCTTCATTAAATGTTTGCCTAGGAAGTGTTTGTTTGCAATTCATACCATCTTGGATGAATAAAGACATCAGGAAATAAAACGGTTTGCATCTATGGTATCTTTCAGCTACAGCTACAATATCCTATTATCTCCCTGGTAATTTGGCATCCAGTAACACAGTGACCCAGTGCCTTCTCTTGGCTCTTAGCACAAAGCAAGGCAAGAAAACCCTGAGGCTCTGCTGGGAGAGGCTCTGACTACAGCCACAAAGGACAGACCAAGTCTGACTAGGAGCCATCTGTGAGGGCTCTGGACCCAGCATGTTCAAGTCATGTGGCAAAGCACATGTGCATATGACCTAAATATTTTATGGCAGCAAATAAGACAGAAAATATATATTCTACAAACACTAACACATGTCAGTAACAACAGGAATCTCAACATGACGTTACCTGGTGGCAAATCAGGGTCTGTAGGAGCAGTCTGCTGAACTCTTCGGGGTTTGAGGGATGATCTTGTGTTTTCAGCAGGGCTTCGGTTGGAAGAGTTGGAACCACAGCTTTCATGCTCATCCTATTTTTGTGTTAAAGGAAAAAGAAACATTGGTCACATTCAAGGACTAGGAAATTTTGGTCAGCATGTGGATTTATGATTACTAAAAGTCAGGCTTTCCAAATTTTAGCTCTCAAAATTTATGTAACCAATTTTAAATTATATATTTGCAAACAGTACTTAACAATAACTAATTTAAGGCCTGGGCAGATGTTCAGCAGCTAACAGCACTTAACACACAGCAGAGGGACTGCAGATCCCAGCCTGCACACAGCTCACCAATAACAGTGCTGCACACACCTGTAAGCCCTGCACAGACGGAGCCAGAGCCCACAAGCTCCAGGTCTAGAAGATGCCCTGCCTAAAGGAATATGGTGGAGAATGACAGAGACCGTGCAGCTCCGGCCTTGGGCCCACACAGGCAGTGCACACATCACGCACATACACTAACTGCTTTAACACTTCTTTCTTTAGCTAGCTCCAAAACAAATTACCTGGCACTATCCAAAGATGTCTTATTTATGGCTTTACAAACCTATATGACTATTCAGAAAAATGTTTTAATGATTTCCATATCTAAACACAAAATAAATGGAAAGGAAATTAATGTTCTGTTCTATGGCTTCTATGTTAAAACTCTCATTATTTAGAATCCAAGCAGTCATCTTAGTAATCTCTAACTATTTATGTCTTACAATCTTCGCATACTATTTAACAATACTTACTAAATTACTATTAGTATTAAATATAAAGTTTACTTGGGTTTGATATGGATACATAAAAACATAAATTGTACATTTTTAATTATCTTTTTAATAAAATACAAGTGAGTATAATTTTCATGTACTAAATCAACATTTATAAAATAGTCATGTCTTCATTGGTGGACTTATTTCCTGAGACAAATTAGTTACACCTGTCATCAAGAAGTTCAAAAATTTATCAAAAACATTAGCTAGTTCCAAGCAGTACTTCCTTCCTCCTTTTCTTTCTTTCTTCCTTCTCTCCCTCTCTCCTCCACCCTCTCCCCCTCCCTCCCCTTCCCACCCTCTTTCTCCCCCTCCCTCCCTCTCTCCTCCACCCTCTCCCCCTCCCTNCCCTCCCTCCCTCCCTCCCTCTCTTTTTTCCTTCTTTCCTTCTTTTTCTTTTTTTAATAGGAAGATAGAGTCATTCTATTTAGAAAAACAAGGTAAGTTACACCTTAAAACATACATGCACATCAACATACACAAATTTAATTAAATGTAAAATAAAAACAGGTATGAAAAGAGAAAAGACAGAATATTAAGGTAAGTACAATTGTTAATGCACTATTCTCTAAGAACAAAGGCTCAACTTAAGGCGCCATGCAAATGTGCAGTGAGGAGCACCACAGAGGGTGGATGGTGACCTCCAACCTTCACTCCCCACTCAGTAATTACATTGACATTTACAATGGGAGAGATTTAGTTTGTATTTCACACACATACACACATAAATAATTACTAAATATGCTGATATAATTTGTAGTAGGAGTAAATAAAAGACATGAAGACCTTTCAAAACTGAAATTCGGGGACTGAATAGATGACTCAGCAAATAACAGCATTGGGCTGCTTTTGCAGGGGACCTGGACACCCACATGGAAGCTCACAACTGTCTATAACTCCAGTTCCAGGGGAGCCAACACCTTCTTTTAAACTCTGGAGGCACCAAGCGTGCATATGATAAAGAAAAAAACATCCATACACATAAAGTTAAAATAAATAAAATCTCAAAAATATATAAAACAAAACTTCGGGGCTGGGTTATATGCGGCATGGATAGAACACTTGCCGCACAAGTGTGAAGACAAGAGTCTGCATTCCCAGCACCTACTCAAGAGTCAGGCACAGCAGTCTACTTAATCTCAGTATGCAAGAAGTACAGACGGTCAGCAGGGCCAGCTGAAAGGCCAAACTAGCAGAATCAGCAAGCTCCAGGTTCAGCAAGAGACCTGGCCTCATTAAATAAAGACTAAAGCATCAAAGGAAGGCACCTGGCATTAACATCTGCGCTCCACAAGTGTGCATACACATGTACCAAACACCCACACATGTGAACCATATACACAATATATATATATATATGCATAACACACACATACATTCAACAAGAAGAGAAAAGCCCTTATTTAATAATGCCAGAGAAATATATCCTAATAGAAGCTGAGTCTCTTACAGTGCAGCACAACTTCAGATGCTGGTGGCACATTTGGGAAAACACTGCCTGAAACCTCATATAAGCAAAAACCAAATCTTTGACATCATAAACAAAGGCAATCTGCCTAAACTTTTGTTCATTTTTTAAGATAACACATAACAATTCCAGAGTGTTTCATTCCACAAAACATCATAATTCAATCTTTCCAATGCCATCTTCTGTCAGTTGTGGGTATGCTTCAGTCCTCAAATGCTAAGACTGCTCTGAGCAGAACTTGACTGTAATTACCCTTCGTTCAAGGAACGACCTTAAAAAGTCCAGTTAGATACTCTGCACAATATTAACATTAAAAGCACATTCATTTTTGAAACATGTTTGCCTCAAAGGCCCAGAAGTAAAACACGTTCATTAAGGAGATGTGAAAAAAAGTCTTACGTGAACAGCCAAAACTAGCATAATTATGAAAATATTTAACACTGAAACCATCTGAAATCACAGCCTGCATCAGATTGCAATGATGTCATAATAAACATTCCAGCCAAAAGCCACTCAACGCTACCACAGTCCAATAAATCTGGGGTACAGGAGATGACAAATATTTTGCAGCAAAAGAAAGTTACTTTTATTTCTAAAATGTTATTAGAAGCAAAAGGGAATACAGCAGACTAAATATGAGTTTCCAACGAGGCTTCCTTTAAGATAAATAATAAATAAATGTGCAGTTAATAAAGCTCCTCTATAGAACAACACTGTTGTCATTGGAAAGAAAAGCAAACTTAATACATTTATAATAAACTTGAAATTTTAGTATGTATACAAATGAGCATTAATTATGGTACTCAAAGGAATATATGCTATGAAACAAACATTACCAAATGTGTGAATACTTTTCTAACTGTGGTTAAAAACTGTAATTATATACATATTATAATTAGGTAAGAATCCTTTTGGAAATATGAATTTATTTGACTTCAATTATATTTTGTCTCAATTACAAGTGGGCTTCCAATCAAAGCCTGCCCAACCCAATTAAATAAAAATAAAGCAAAATAAAATTATGAAATAAGTATATACATAGTAAAACTGGAATTACCTCCATCATTATTTTTAAATTCCTCTTCTACTTTTTACCAGTAGATATTTCTTTGGAATATTATACATTTTTATACATTGAAAACTTAAAACTTCAAATTAAAAAAAAAAAACATGTTTTCAAAAATGCTAGTCAGAATATTTGAGATAACTTTTAACCCCAAACTATTACATTTCTATCTTATTTTGAGTTTCAATTTTTCCAAAATATCTGGAGAGCATATTTCATTGCCAAAAAAAAATGTTTTCTCTTGAGGATCACACAGCTATTTCTGAAAATACTGACCTTCACTCCTCATTAAGCAAGCAAGAATGTCATTTCTTCCTAACAGAGAAATGCAGCAAATACTAAATGCAAATAGACGCATTACTTGCGTTTGACAGGTCATGGCTTCAGGGAGCATGCCTGTCCCTGGGCCTTTACAGGTCTGGTCAGTGAGAAAGTGAAAATCATCAACTATCAGATTTACAAAGGTGTGAGAAGAGTGAGGACAGAAGTTCAAACAGGTAAGAGCATCGCTGTAAACAGAGCCATGAACTAGGGTACAGGAGAGCTGATGGCGAGAGAAACTGGTGGTGGAAAGAAAGTGACGTGCACTTGCTTTCTGGCATCAAACTCAGAAGCAGAAAAGGACAGAGGCTCGCCCAGCAGCTCTGGTCATCAAGAGCTCCTGAGACATGAAAAGGTTTTGTAAATGAACTAGTACAAGACTCAGGAATATTCTCCTTCAACACCCTCTGGTAATAAGTATTGTAAGGCTCAGATCAGAAGGCAACCTTCAGAGCACCAGAAGAGCAGAAGCCAATGCATATGCATGCTTGGAAGGACAAAAAAGAACCACGGGCAACAGCATACTATTCCCCAGAGCTGAGAGAGGGTAGGAAAGATAGTGATAACCTCCCTCTCATTCTTGAGAAGTTACTAATCTGTCCACAAAGTCAAAAGGACCACTTAGCAGTCCACAGTTTAGTAATAAAGGTGTAGCCACTGAAAGCATGTCTTGTGTCTGAGCTCCACACTACCTGCTTACAGACAAGAGGTTCTGGTCCCAGACGACTCAGCTGTCAGTCATTCTCGGTCTTCTTTTCAACGACCTCACACAGGACACTGTCTCGGCTACAGTCAATAGTAACACACTGAACAATTCTTTACTGATGCCTGTGACAACCCTCTTTATAACCCCTTTCCTGAAGCACCGAATTTGGAAAGTGAAATAAGCAGAAATGTAGGGAAGGAAGTATAGAGAGAGAGGCATCCTGACCAAACCCACATTATATCATATAACAATTACCAGAATTCAGAGTGGGAAGTGGGCACTTAATAAAGCATACATTGAAGTGTACTTTTCCTAAACAAGTAATAGCTGAGCAAAGAAAGTATATGTTGGGCACTTTTAGAAAACATAACACAGAAAGTGGTACCTCTATTCAAATTATTTTACATACTACTTGAGGACATATCTGTTAACAAAGGTTTCTGTCTGTCTCCCCCCCCCCAGTCCCACAGCTGATCAGTCCCAAAGAAACACACAGAGACCTACATCAATTATAAACTGGTTGGCCTATTAGCTCAGGCTTTCTTATTAACTAACTCTTACATTAACCCATTATTCCTGTCTGTTAGCCACATGGCTTGGTAACTTATCAGTGAGCCATTTTCATCTTGCTTCCTCTGCATCTGATTGACAACTGCAGACTGAGCCTTTCCTCTTCCCAGAATTCTCCTGTTCTGGTTGCCCCACCTATACTTCCTTCCTGGCTACTGGCCAATCAGCATTTTATTAAACCAGTACAAGTGACAAATCTTTACAGGGTACAAGACAATCGTCCCACAGCACACATCCACACACATTAAAATGCTAACAGTCTCAGAGCTAATCAGTGGCTGCCTGTGGTATAAAGAGGAGTTTCCTTCACTGAACACAGGGATGCGCTGAGCAGCAAGTATTTAAATCAGGAAACTAAGACTTTCGTTTTAAAAACCTAAGGAATAAGGTAAGGTAGGAGAAAAAAACCAGGGGGAAATCTGTGTTCATGCTACTTTCTTTTTTTTTAAATATTTATTTATTTTATTATGTGTACAGTATTCCTTCCCTGTGTGCCCACATGCCAGAAGGGGGTGCCAGGTCTCATTATAGATGGCTGTGAGCTACCATGTGGTTGCTGGGAATTGAACTCAGGACCTTTGGAAGAGCAGTCAGTGCTCTTAACCACTGAGCCATCTCTCCAGCCCCTTCATGCTACTTCCAAACTGTCACATTGTCAAACATTACACTCACGCCTCTTACTCTCCTCCTATTCAACCCAATGAACACACGAACATCCTCATTGTAAAGATGGAAATTAAAGCATTAGGAGATACTGACTGGTAAGTATCCCACTACTCAATGTACCCAATCCTGGCCAGGCCTTCGAGAGTCCCGGGAGCATCACAAAGAACATGAGGGGAAAACTTTACACTACAAGGAGGAGGAACAAGAGTAAAAGGGAAGCCAGCTTATTTATTATGAAAATGAGAAATGTGTAGCCTAATTTTAGGTACTGCAGAGAGCAATAAAATACAAGCTGTGAAGAGAAAGTAGGAAGGCCTGGAATTCCATAATCCGTGTGGGGTGAGAAATGAGAGCTGCAAGTGGGGAAGCAGCAAAATTAAGTTAATCATTCAAAAAAAATTCAAAAGCAGAGGTACCGATAAATAATAGCTGCAGAACTTGAGAAAACTGCATGCTGAGGGAAACACCAGTACGAACTTAGCTGAGGAAATGACTTACAAAAACTGCTGTTCTAGTTTGCTTTCTGCAGCTGTGACAAAACACTGCACAAAACCCGCTTGGGGAAGGAAAAGTTTACCAGCCTTACAGGGGATAGCCCATCACTGAAGAAAGACAAAGCAAGTCCCGGGAGCTGGGAACTGAAGGACAGACCACAGAGGACACCACTTACTGGTTTTCTTTCCCCTTGCTTGTACAGCTTACTTGCTTAGGGATGGCACCACCTACAGTGGGCTGGGCCTGCCCACATCAATCATTAATCAGGACATGCACATAGGCCATCTGTTGGAAGCATTCCTCAACTGACCTTACCCCTTCCCAGATGCTCTAATTGAATTACCACAAACTAGTACAACTGTTTATTATACAAGTATACAACCTGAGGTCAGATCCTCAGCACCCACATAAAAAGCTGGGCAGCGGCACCTTCTACAGTAACCATGCTGGGGGCAAAGACAGTGGAACTCTAAAAGTCTACAATAGCCACAATAGAAAAGCTTCAGGTTCAGTGAAAGACTAGGTAGAGAGCATTCCAGGAGGACACACAGCTTCAATCTCTGACCTCAAAACACACGAGTGTCCCTATATACACATTCCAGGAGGACACACAGCGTCAATCTCTGCCCTCAAAAATGAAAGCACACGAGTGCACCTATATACATATACACATGCATACACAAGACATACATGCATTAAGCGGGATTATTTAAATATTAGCACCCCGAGTATAGTAAGTCTAAAATGAAACGTTATGAACTCTGAAGAGGTACTCAATTCCTTCCCCACTCTCCTTATGTCATTCCAAAGGAATCATCTGTTTTTAATGCCCTAATTCAACTCATTCTCAGGATCCAAAAGACTGTGGAATATGATCTGACTTCAATATCTGTGTTAGCTTTGAAATGATGTTCATAAGGCCCACTGGTTTCAGGCTTAAGAAATAGATTCTTGATAATGAATAGGATAAGAAAATATTTCTTCCTAAACTCCACACTATCATAAGGAAGGGAGGTCGAGTGAGTTTTCCTAAAGGATATATATATATATATATATATATATATATATATAAAAAATTAAGTAAAAGGATAAAAGTTAAAGGGCATTTCCAGAAAGTGCATCAACAAAGATGACTATATAGGAATGGAGATCAGATAAAAATTCAGTTCTCGGGCTGGAGAGATGGCTCAGAGGTTAAGAACATTGGCTGTTCTTCCAGAGGTCCCGAGTTCAATTCCCAACAACCACATGATGGCTCACAACCATCTGTGATGAGGTCTGGTGCCCTCTTCTGGCATAGAGGTGCACATGCAGGAGGAACATTGTATACATAGTAAGTACATCTTTAAAAAATATATAAAATTCAGGACTCATCTAAGTAAGTCTTAGAATTTGAAACTTTAGATTTCCAACACAAAGAAAAGGATTTGTTCTTCTGATAACACAGTTGAGTAGATAAATGGAAACACTGAAGGAAAAGAAGCACAAGCAACAAGGCACAAAAGAGAATTTGAGCTAGACTCCAGCGGTGAGAGAGAATGGAGATGAGGCATGGCTCTGCTTGGGATTCAAAGGTTGTCAGGAGGGAAGAACAGAAGACCCGAAATGCCCAAACAAGACAGGGAGATAGATTTGAAGATTTTCCTAAGGGCAGCTAAACTGGCTTCAGTAACTGGGAATGTCAACTCCATGACTGATGGACCTTCGCTGTAAGCACCTTTGATATTTTGTCTTTATCTAAGCTGTTAAGAGGAGCTACTTGATTGACAACCGTCAGACTCTTCCCTCATACCCAACACCTCAGAGAAGGATCTACCAATGAAGCAGTCCCTTCTCTGACAACCAGTTGTTTTGAACACTCCACAGTCCTGAAGAAAACCCACGCAGCTTCTAGCAGCAGTAAAGTCAAGCGGCCACTGCCACTCTGAAGGCCTTGGTCTAGTCGTCCACACAGACCTTAGAAGACACCAAGCATGACTCCTCAGTTAACTCTAGTCCTCTAGCTCACACCTCTAGTCCTCTAGCTCACTCCTCTAGCCCTCTAGCTCACTCCTCTAGCCCTCTAGCTCACTCCTCTAGCCCTCTAGCTCACTCCTCTAGCCCTCTAGCTCACTCCAGTCCTCTAGCTAACTCCAGTCATTACACAGACTTTAGAAGACACCAAGCATGACTCCTAGGTTAACTCTAGCTGACCCTGTTCACCCTTCAGCTGTTCTCACTCAGGTAAGATGGCAAGAAACCCTGCCCTAAAGACTCAGAAGAAAGCTGGTGATGTAGGCGTCACATGATGCTTGTGACTGACTCCTAATCAGGCTTGTGGATGGTGATCTACGGCTTGCGAGGGAACTGGCCACACACAATAGAACTGAAACATGAGCACAGGCATGGCACACCCCTTTTTTAGTTTTCTAGGCAGACGATTTCTGTCTTATCAGCAGGCTATTCTCAGTTTGTTAGAATAATCCAGTTTCTCAAACAAGTTGTGTCCTATTTCCACCCCAAACACCTGTACTTCCTTCCCATCCTTGACTCTCCACCCTCCACCCCTAACATCCCAGTGTTGCAACATAGAACCAGATAGATTAAACCATTTAGGAGAAGCCCTATTTTTATGATTCTTTTTTTAGTTCTCTCTTCCACCCTCCCTCTCTTTCTTCCTTCTTCCTCCCTCCTCCCCACTCCTTCCTTTCTCTCCCCTCCTCCGTGTACATGAGTGCAGGTGCCTTCTGCAAAAGAGGGCACTGGATCCACATTGGTGCTAAGAACTGAACTCATGATGCGGGATTCCCATCTGCATGCTATGAATATGTTTTATTACCATTGGTTAATAAAGAGGCTGTTTCGGCCAATGGCTAACAGAATAAAGTCAGGCAGGAAATCTGAATGGCAATATAGAGAGAAGGTAGGCAGAGTCAAGGAGATACCATATAGTTGCAAAAGAAGAAAGACCATGATGCCAGAACCTTACAGGTAGGCCATAGCCTCGTGGCAATACACAGATTAATAGAAATGGGTTGATTTAAGTTGTAAGAGTTAGTTAATAAGAAGCCTGAGCTAACAGGCCAAATTAATATAGTTTGTGTGTTTATTTGGGCTAGACGGCTGGGAAGCAAATAAGCACTCTCTGGCTACAAACTCAAATCCTCTGCAAAAGCAGTACATGCTCTTAACTGCCTAGCCATCCTTCCAGCCACCGCCCTCCCAGACTTCTCCTAACTTCTATCACAGGCAGAGGGGTGGCCTAGAAACAGCAGTGGAAGACATGCTCTAGAGCTTCCAGCCTAGAGTACAACAGCAAGAACAGCAGCAAAGGAGCGGCCGGAGGACGCAAGCTACTGAAGAAGACAAGACTGTCAGCCCTGCCACAGGAAAAGGGCTGGAGATGTTATGGGCTAAGAGCCTACTGTATTAACTACCAAAGCTCGGGGCTGTACCAAGTTACTGTTCCCAACACCCAAGTTAGTCACTGTAACACTTGGCTGACAACACACCTCTGACATGAACGCCTAAAAATCACTAGGCCATAGCCTGAGCTTCCAGGGCTATGAGACCCAGGGAGCTATAAGTCTCTGGCACTCAAGAGCTTGAAAATGACAGGACTCTCAGCCAGCCATTAGAAATGGCAGAAGACAGTTATCAAGCTCTATATATGAAGCCAATAACAAAGACTCCATTTCTTGAAAGGAATTAAAACACACCTGAAAAAAAAGGAAAGAAACTTGACAGAATTTAGACTAGCAAGTCCAGCATCACCCAATATCAATGCTTCAGGGGCTCTGTTATGCCAAGGTAATACTTGTTGTAACCTTTTGTCAAGATGAGAGTTGTGTGTATGTGTGTGTGTACATCCAAAACCTTAAAATCTATATAAACACAGACACATGAAAAGTCTCTCTATAACAACATTTGATAAAAAATTTCAATAATTTGGCTTTAACAATTCATTACCTCATTTCCCTTTCTCTAGAAAACACAAAATGACTACAGAGGTTCTAGTTATATGGATATCACAGTATCTGTTACCATAACATTTACCTTGCTAAATTGTCTCATCATAATATTAATATAGCATAAACAGTAACTTTTCAATAAAGTATCAACTCAAAAATTTATACAGACTATCTAATGTTTAATTATCAATAAAGAAATTTCTATGAAAATATTTTATTCCATATTTTTAATTTAAATGAAATTTTCAAATAATTATAGAACTTTAAAATAAGACTTTTTATGTAAAAGGCTCATAAACTATATAGGCTCTGTTGCTTCCACTCATCTGTGCTGCTAAGGTAAGAAAACATCACAGACAGCAGCAATCGAACAAATAAGGTCATGTCCTAAAACCCATTATTACAAAACAAGCCAGGGGCGCAGGAACCGAGTCATGATCAGTATTCTAAACCATTTGTCTTCATTTAAAATGTACTATTTAAAACGTAGCTATTATTCAACCTAAAGACATTTTGTAATCTAGTGATTTGATTTTATTACCTAGGCAAAAATTCAGAGCACAAATAAATGTATCTAAATTATGAGAGAACCTGTAAAAACAGACAGGGTTTTAGACTTCCCAACTGTCAATAGCACTGCCAAGAGAATATGGCGCTCCTCTTCCCTTAACTGAGTTTAGTAAGACAAGGGCTGGCTAAGGAAAAGTCAGATAAAAACAGGCAGAGCAGAGGGCAGCAGGGCACAGCTGTAACTGTGTTTGGAGGCAGACAGGAAGGGTTGAACGCAGTCCAGCCTGGGTGATATGGGGAGTTCCAAATCAACTGTGGTTACTTGGTGAGACTAAGACTCAGAATAATCAATAAAGAGACAGAAGAAGTCCAGAAACTCAAAAAGCAAACTATAATGGTGTGGGAGGTCCTTCTTTCTATGTGTTGCTTTTATTGGTTAATGAATAAAGAAACTGCCTTGGCCTGTTGATAGGGCAGAACTTAGGCAAGGGGGTATGGGAGCAGGGAAACTGAACTGAATGTTGGGAGGATGAAGGCAGAATCAGAGAGATGCCATGGAGCCACCAAGTCAGACATACAGAATATTTGCCAATAAGCCACTGCCACGTGGCGATATACACATTAATAGAAATGTGCCAAATTAATATAAGAGTTAGCCATTAAGAAGCTAGAGCTAATGGGCCAAGCAGTGTTTTAGTTAATATAGTTTCTGTGTGGTTATTTTGGTTCTGGGCTGCTGGGATGAACAAGCAGCCTCCTCCAGCACTATAACTACTTCTAGAAAGAAATATACACAACTTCCCATAATCTTAAATACCACATTCTAAACATATGGGTAAGGAAAAGCAAAGATCTGTTCAACATCTGGCCAACATAATAAGATCAAAAAGTAAAAGCGGAAATAGATAAGTATGCAGACCAAAAACATCTACTGACCATGCATAACTTCTAAAAGGGAGACACTGGGAGGCTAGCCGGAGTTAGCATTTGTTTAGCATTCTGAGGGCTCTGGGATGGATCCTCAGCAAAACCATCAGTCAAAAACACAAAAGCAGAGTGTTTAGTATAAAAATACAAAAAGATGTATTTCAGGTCATTTTCAATCAAGCACAGAATTACTCTCAACAGTATTAATGAAGTCAATTTATCCATTAAAGTCTTTAAATAACTGAAATAAAATCAAACATCAAATTATATATTATAATACTATTAGCAGGCGTAAAATTTATCAGTTTTCAGATAATAATGATGTGCTTCAGCTTTATTTCTTACGAAGGGACTTTGGCTCCTAAAGAAGAGCTATAGGAAAAAGCACATGCATAATGTTTACTGTGTTCTTGTTGAATTGACGAGGAATCCCTATTCAGCAGTTACAGTTCTCTAAGATTCACTCTACATTATCCATAATCAGATATTACAGATAGTCAGTAACGTCCAAATACCTTTAATTTTTACAAGAAAACATGCATACTTATGTAATAAAGGCTAAAAATTAAATACATGACTTATTTTGGGGGTCCATATTTGAACTGGAGAGATGGCTCAGCAGTTAAGATCACTGCCTAGTCTTCCAAAGGTCCTGAGTTCAATTCCCAGCAACCACATGGTGACTCACAACCATCTGTAATGAGATCTGGTGCCCTCTTATTCAGGCATGCAGGCAGAACACTGTATAGTTAATAATTTAAAAAAAAAAAAAAAGAAAATGAATTAAGGGTGGGGGGGAGTCCATCCATATTCTCCAGTAGTTTAAACTTCATCTCACTTGAATATAAGAGAATAATATTAATGTAGTGAGTTTCCTTAAAGGTGGATCTACTCTTACTGGGGGTTTCCCCGATGCATATGAAAAACATCTATTAATAAAAAGCAGTACATAAAGCAAACCCTAAGAATGTTTTCCCCTCCTAAATTGGTATTTGTTTTGCCAATGCTGAAGTAATTTTACTTACAGGAATAAAAGCATTTCTTAGCTTTCCCATAAACAAATTGACTTAGAGATTAAAACGGAGACCAACAAGCTGCCTCCATGAGTTAAAGCCCTTGCTGTCAAGCCTGAAGACCTGAGTTCAATCCCCAGACCCAACACTGTGAAAGGAGGGAAAGAACTCCCTTAAACTGACCTCTAACACCTGTACAAATGCCATGGCATGAATGCACCCAACACACACACACACGTCCATGGACAGCAACTGATGCAGGGTAAGGAGATGGCTCAGTGGGTAAAGCGTCTGACATGCATGCGTCAAGACCCGAGTTTGAATCCTCAGAAACCCATACACACATCCAGGCACTGTGGCACAACATCTGTAATCCTAGTGGGAGGTGGGGACTGGGAAATCCCCAAAGCTTAAAGGCAGACAGCCTAGCATATGCAGTAAAAACAAAACAGACTTTGCCTCAAATGAGGTAGGAAGTGTCCTTTGGCTTCTACATGCACTCTGGAGCATGTACACAAACACATATCATGCCCAAAAACTAAAAGGATTATATATATAATATATAATATTATAATATATATATAAGAAGACACTGTAGAGTAGAACCTGAAATCTGATTGCTAATCTTCCTAATTTGATGGGATCTAGGATCACCGTGGAAACAGATCTCTGGCGTGTCTATGAGGACTTTTTGGATTGGGTAACTGAAGTGTAATACACAGGGGCTCCACCACTGCAAGGGATGCGGTGAAAGAGGAGAAAGGAGAGAGCAGCACTGCACAAACGCTCCCTGCTCTCTGCTCTGCCTGCAGACTCAGTGTAACCGCCTCCTCGCCACGTAAGCTGTTTTAGTAAAGCCTCTTGAGGCAGCAATAAGACAAATACCTACTAGAGATATAATCTGCTTTTCTTTTATAAACATATTTACAATGAAATTTAATTTATAAAATTTTTTGAGTAAGATTAAACATAACTACTACTGAGAACTGTGCTACACATGGTGGCACATGCATGGAATCCCAGCACCTGGTAGACCATGGCAGGAGTACATGTAAAGTCATCCTCAGCGACACAGTCAAGTCTGAGGTCAGCCTAAGCAACATGAGACCCTGCATCCAAAAAAAAAAAAAAAAGATTATGTGTAGTGCTGGTTTATTTCTGTTTTAATAAATAAAGCTTGCCTGAAGATCAGAGTGCAGACTTAAACCACTAGAGGCCAGGCAATGGTAGCGCAAACCTTTAATACCAGGGCGTGGGAGCCAGAAGAAGAAGGTCTCTGTGAGTTCAAGGCCACCCTGAGCTACACAAGAACAAGCAGAAACAAATCCAGGTGCTGGTGGCACACACCTTTAATCCTTTGTTTGGGAACCAAATGCCTTTATCCCCAGTACTAGGGAGGTGGGGACAGGAGCAATATGGATGGGTGGAGAGAGGAATATAAAGGGGAAGAGACAGGAACTCACTGGAGCATGGAGTTTGAGGTTTGGTAGAGACACAGTGCAGTCTAGGCAGTCTGAGGATCTTCCTTTCAGTCTGAGCATTGGTAGAGGTAAGATCTCTAGTGGCGGACTGCTCTGCTTCTCTGACCTTAAGCTTTAACCCATAAATCTGTCTCTGGGATTTTATTATTTGTGCTACAATTATGTCATATCAAAATTGCATTATTATTGTTCTTGCTCTTTGAAGTTACTTTTCAGTATAATAGGTTATCTGAGTACAAGCAATGCAGAACCATGAGACTTTGCTACATGTTAACAATGAACAGGTGGGCAGCATATGCTACAAGGACATGCAGGGAAAAGAGTTACTTCATGTCCTAGAGACTTCAGGACCCTAACAAGAATGATGTGAAATTTAAAACATGAGTTGTTTGCTTAGGAATTTTCCATTTAGTATCTCCATACCACAATTGGCCACTGACAGAACTCACAGAAAGGTAAACTAGAAGTCAAGGAAAAGACTGCATAACTCAGCCATACTAAAAAGTACATGAAATATAAACAATCTGAAACACTTCAGGGTTTGTAACCATTGGCTCAGTGGTTACAAACACTGGCTGTTCTTCCTGAGGACCCAGGCTCACTTCCAGGACCCAGACAGTGGCTCATACCCACCTGTAACTCTAGTTGAGGGAACCTGACCTGATGCCCTCTCTGGCCTCTATGAGCAAGCAAAACTCTCACATAAAATAATTTTTAAATAAAAAAAAACTCTGAGACAAAACTCAGTTGAGATATAAACGCTCGGTATAATTTTTAAAAACTAAAAAGAAAGCCATAATTAAAACAAATAGGTTCAGAATGGCAAGACGATGGCTTAGTGGGTAAGGCACTTGCCACCAAAGCCGAATTCAATTCCCAGAGACCACTTGCTAGAAAAGGACCCACTCCCACAAGTTGTCCTGACTTCCATATATGTGTTGCTCATACATGCAAACACGGACACACACACGCTATAGTTATTTTAAAATGAGTACATTTAAGGAAGAAGAAAATAACAGGCATCTAATCATCAGATCTAAATCAAGAAATTATTGCATATTGAACCTGTGGAGCAAACAGAAACAAATGGAAGCTAAGCAAAAGATGCTAGACACAACTGTCACATACCTTATTTTATGCAACATTCTAGAATATACAAACAGAGATAGGAAAAAGATTACAGCACACATCAAAAGGTAGAGGGCATTTTATGAGGTGATGAAAAAGTTTAAACTCGACTGTGCTGGTGGTTGAAAAATATTGTGAATACAACAACCCTTATAGTAAATATAATAATACCCAATCTATTAAGTTGTACTTTTTTTTTTTTTTTTTTTTTTTTTGGTTTTTTGGAGATAGGGTTTCTCTGTAGCCTTGGAGCTGGTCCTGGAACTTACTTTGTAGACCTGGCTGGCCTCGAACTCAGAGATTCTCCTGTCTCTGCTTCCCAAATGCTGGATTAAAGTCATGTGCCACCACCACTTGACTAAGTTGTACATTTTTAAAGAGTTGGTTGAATATTAATTTCACCTTTCATACAGTTGTGTCAACAACAACAACAAAAGCATAAAAGGAGCTGGCTGGGGTGATCAGTTAGTAAAGCCCTTGTCCCCCCACCAAGAACAAGTGCCTGAGTTCAGATCCCAGCATTCATGTAAAAAAAAGCTAAGGACAATGGTGCCACATTGCTTGTAATTGCAGAGCTAAAGAACAGAGGAAGAGGATCTATGGACTTACTGGCCAGTCTAGTAAAAATCAGTGAGCCGCAAGTGGGCTCACTTTTGTGGATATTTCCATTTACCCTCGCGCAAAAAACATCAGGAGAAAGTATTTGTTCATACCAGTTACAACACACGAAACAAGAACTCAAACCCAAGGCCTGGAGTTATAAAGTTTGTTACCAAGTGTGTAGCTTTTGGAGCTCTTACACAGGCTGGAAGACTTGGCCCATCACAGGAGGCACAGGCTCCCTTCTCTAACAGCAGTAAATATGCTAGCCGTGGGATATGAGAAGCAAAACTTTTGCTTCTCAGTCTTGAAATAAAGATGCTACAGACAGAAACTGGACTATATTATCCACGTTCTATCAAGGTCATCATTGGCCAATGCTAGAAGAAATGAAGAAAATCAGTAGAGTATGGTGATTCCACAGCTGAAGTCAGAAATTGAGCCAATAAGGAATTCTCAAAACTCCTAAAAATGCAAGAAAAGATCACTGGAAAAACATATCCTATAACTCCAAATACTAAGGAGAGTTTACACCCGCATATATTAGCCAAAAACAAATTTAAAGCTCATTAGTTCTTCAGTGTGATATACTGAAGCTTTCGTGTAGGTTAAAACAATTTCTTCAATCTTAATAATAAAGCTAATTCTATAGACAGCCTTACAAATTACTGCATTTGTTAACTTTAAAGATTTTAAACATGAGTCTTGTGGCATAGGCCTTTAATCCCAGCTAGGGAGACTAAAGCAGGTTGGGTTTCTATGAGTTCAAGACCAGCCTGTTCTACACAGCAAGTTCCAAGACAGAGGAGGCTACATACTGAGACCCTTTAAAAAAAAAAATGGTTGAGTGGTGGTGGCACAGGCCTTTAATCCCAGCACTCAGGAGGCAGAAGCAGACAGACCCAGCCTAGTCTACTGAGTATGTTCCTGGACGGTCAGGACTGTTACATAGAGAAATCCTGTCTCAAAGAAAAGAGAGAGAGAGAGAGAGAGAGAGAGAGAGAGAGAGAGAGAGAGAGAGAGAGAGAGAGAGAGAGATTTTAAACATTTACTTTCTAGATGATATAAAAATCAGAATAAGTTTTAGGACAAATTTGTATTCACTTAAGTTGAAGAAATACTTTGCAAGGTTTAATAAAATACATACATGTATATGTACAGATATAGATACATATTCTCCATCACAGAATTTAAGTGTGTAGAAAGTCTACTACTATTTTACAGAGCAAGTACAAAGGTTGAACATTGAGAAAGGGGGCAGGGGGAAGGGATATGCAGTTAAATATACGCCATTATATTGTTTTAGCTCTTGAGTTTTATGTTCAGAGGACTTTAATAGATTACACTAGAGTGTTCATAGTATGTCATGAATCAATAAAGTTCAAAAAAGAAAAAAATAGGGCAAAAGGCCAGAGGATTTAAAGACAGGGACAATGACTGACAGAGATATGACTACCACAGTAAGCAGCAAATAGTTAAATACATTACTAGGAAATCTCTAAGTATCAAAAGTAGTTTTGCATGACCAACAATGTAATCTTCACTTTTTCTAACACAACTTGGTCACCTTCACATCCTACAAGTCTTTAATTACAGTGTAATAATACAATGCATGTTAGGGCAGCTGACTGTGACCCTGTAGGCCACAGTCACACTAAGTTCTGGACACCTCTTTCCTAAGTGGCTCTGCTGACAACAGAGCTTGAGTAGCGCTTGCAGTCAGCAGGTGGTGGGGAAGGGACTGAGCACTGCAAACAGGACGCAGCTCCCACAGAGGACTCAGCAACTGTGCATGGCACACTGACAGCAGCTAAGGCTCGGACAGCCCTGGATCATTTAGCACTGACTTTCCACGAGCATGCCACCCGTTCCTGCCATTTCAAACCCTCATCTCCCAGTCTTCTCTGCTCTGCAGCTGCACTGGAGCAGAGCTCCTCAGTTCTCACTCCTGTCATTTTTTAACTTTACTACAAACTACTAATCAAAATGTAAAACCTAAAAACAGTTTTAATACCATTAAAATGTCATTTCATTTGTAATAATTTTGTTAAAATGTTAATTCTAACCACTAGCATAAATATGAGTATTACTCTCCAGGGGTGTATAACAATAAATAATTTGTCCAAATGTCAAATGTAATTTTCAAAATTCTTTCTTGCCAAAATTTTAAACCTTAATAGAAAACACTTGTTTTGAGAATGGTTTCTATTTATGACATTTGGCCTTCTGTTGTACGCACCACAAAATTCAGACCTCAAATACCGTGCAGGGGGACATCTGATCACCCCACAGTGGCTATCCACAGGGCCCAATATCAAATATTAGTTTAAGGTTGCACTGTCGTGTATTACAGACCCAACCCCACCCTGTAATCAGTTGTACTCTGTCTCTCTAAAATGTGTCTTTAGAGGAATCGGCCTTCGAACTTCCACCTTCCCACTGAGGAAAACATAATGTCTGGGAGATTTTCCTTCTTTTAAAGTAGAGCACCACATGGGTGGTATAACCAAGGCCAGATTTAAANAAAAAAAAAAAAAAAAAAAAAAAAAAAACTTTAAGATGATAGTTATGGACTATTAATTACCAGATATAATTATAAAAGGAAACCAGACTGCAATACCACTACAGATTTATGAACAATCTGAAATACTAAAAGTTCACAAAATAAATTTTTGTGAGAATGTAACACTGGTCTATTTTTTCCCAGAATCATATTATTTAAGTGAAGCTGTATATTACAGATTTAGAATCAAAGATCACATAAACTAATAAAAACAAAAAGTATAAAAGCCCAGTAAGTTACTCTAACAAACTACTTCAAACAGGAAATAATTTTATTAGTTCATAAATAACCCTAATATCACAGAAACTAAAAGTTTTATCTAAGATAAGATGTATACCCTACAACTGTCTTATAGATCTTATAAAGAATGGCATTTCGATCAGTCTTGTCAGTTCTCTTCAGACTGGAAAGCAATCAGGCAACACTGGGGCAGGGACATCCAAGCACAATCCCAGCACAAAGGTCTACAAACCAAGGTCTTATTTCAGAAAGCCAAATCAATAAACATCCAGTGTGCTGAGGATACAGGGAATGAGAACTGTACATCATCCCTAGTAAGGTTACAACTGACTAATCAAAATCTACTAAAATAAATAAAAATAAAAAACACCCTTTAGATCTTTATCAAAATATAAAAACAGCTCCTTGTAAATAATTGTTACTTGAATGGACTTGCAGAAAGTAAGTACATAGATTTATGTGACTTTTAATAGTTAGGCTCAGCAGTTTCTTACCTGGATTCCATCTTTAAGTTTCAAGATGCATTCCATTGTATTGATCGTAATGACCACAGGCTCGGAGCCCAGTTTTGTCCATGGTACATGAATCCTCAGCTCATGAATATGGCCACTTAAAAATGTGAATGGTAACTTCAGTTCCTTAAAACAGAAAATCGTAAATAAAATTAGTAAATATATAAGTGTTTTTATTTTCATATAAGTTCTTTCCTTAAAGGAAAAAAAAAATTTTAATTGGGGGACATTACTACTTATCAAAAATTAGAATCAACAGCCAAGCAGTGGCAGTGGACGCCTTTAATCCCAGCACTCGGGAGGCAGAGGCAGGCGGATCTCTGAATTTGAGGGCAGCCTGGTCTACAGAACCAGTAAGTCAAGGACAGGCAAAGCTTTTCACAAGAAAAACCCTGTCTCACAAGAAAAACTGGGGAACGACAGAAAGTATAGGTAATAATAAACCACAAAAATGTGCTATACAAGTTACATTTAAAAAGTTATTTAAATTCTCCAGGCTTCAGTTTCTTAATAAGCCAAACAGGAACAGCCTCCCACCTGGGCACAGGCTACAGGCTTTTACAAACGCTGGCGCAACAGCAACCACAGAAGTAGTTAGCAGCAAGACTTGGGCTACCCACAAGGTACTTTTTCCTGTCTCTCTCACAATATGCCACAAAACATGTTCCCAAAGCAAGCTGAAAGAGGCTTACTTGGAGACTGGAGGCTGGCCTGACAACAGACTGAATGCCTACTGTGCTCACCTAATGATTTAACCTAATTAAGATGTGGGCATCAACTCAAAATGCTTCCAATTGCTTTCTACTATTATCAGGCAGAAGTTTAACAAATATAAATTTTACCAAAATCACTTCATACTAATCTCACTTCTAGAGAAAATTTTTGCGGCAAATCAAAGAAACTATATCTGCTGCATCTCTTTTACAATACTGCAGCAACTTGTAAACTGAATAACTATTAAACATACAATTTTTTGCCAACATACTTGTTTCAGTAACATAATAAAAATATATCTATGTATAGGTAAATCGTTAAAACCAATTACTGTAGAACCATCAGACACAGATCCAAATCCTGAATCTGTCATGTGCTAACCCAGTCACACTGGACAAATTTGGCACATACTCCTTCTCATTATCTGCAACTTTAGATGAGAAAACAGTTTGAGGGTTTGAACTGTTTCTCACACAGAGCCCACTTTAAGGAGGCTAGCACTGATAATGATTATTACTATTATGTAAGTGTGGGTCGAAAGTATGACTACAGACAGAGGTTTTTGCTGCTGTTTTGTTTTTATTTTCGGTTCTTTGGGGTTTTTTTGTCTAAAATCAGACTGCTAAAATTTTGTTGTTGCTAACCTTTACTAGTAAGTGCATCTCATTAAGCTTAAAGAGGTAATAATGTCTTCCAAGACCGGCACAAGATTATATGCTAATCAGTGCTTACACCACAATATTACTAAGTACTTACTGCATAGTAAGTCCAATTATAAGCAGCACCCCTACATGGAATTATTTGATCATGAGAAGATTATATATCATCACATTTTATAATGATGACTCTTAAGGCATGAAGGGTTTGATAATTTCACAAAATGAAACCTCTTCCCAAGAGAGGATACAAATCAAACCAGATTCCAGAGTCCTTGTTTTTAACCACTAAAACTGCTGGCCTTTCTACCTCCTTTACCAACATGAACTTCAAACACACCACTATGTAGCTTCTTGGACAATGAGTGGTTACATTTCTACCTCTTGCACCTCTTGACTTGGGCAACAATGTATTTGCAAAATGTCTAACAAATTTACCATCTATGAATGCAAATCAATTTTAATTAAATTCAGAATGCTAATCATCAACTGAGCCACTACCAGCATACTAAAACAGAAGAAGCAGTTCTCTACATTAGCGAATGGAATTATAAGCCATACAGGCCAGATCAGAGATGAAAATCAAATTCTATATTTAGTAGTCACCTGATTGTCAACAAGAATGTTTGTACAAAGTATTGTGATAAACAAGTAAGAATGTATCTGCTTTGAGAAGGGAAAAATACAAAGGCTGATTATTGTACCTAGATCTTGAAGTAACCAGAAGCAAATTACTTCCTTTCTACTATTTCCTGTCCTAGAAATATAATGCTCCATCTTGACTATGGTGTACTTCCTACCCTTCACTGTGGACTATCTACACAAACACGAGGCAGAGTGCTTACCGAGTAGTGTGGGGCTTGACCACAAGAACTCCACAAGGGAAAGGAGTGAGAGACGCTTCCCTAAACACCTGTACATGGCTGTCCATGGGATAGTGCTAGCCAAGATTTAAGATGAGAGCTGAACATCTCAAAAATCTAACGCCTATAATCCAAGCTACTCAGTGTCTAAAGTCAATGGAAGTTTGTTCACATCTCCCCCAGGAAAAGACACACAACAAAATGGAGATCCTGTGAACAATCACTAAGACAATAACTCAGAAATAACTTGGAATCTAAAGAAAAAGATTTAAAAATCTCTATTAAATACAAAGTAAATGGCAGAGACACACCAGAAGAAAAAAAAATGACATTAAGACACTGAAAGTTATTTGAAAATGAAAGATGAAAATCCAACCATAAAAATATAAGAACTGAACATAAAAGAATTAAATACTCCAACTAAAAGGCAAAGACTGTCATATGATTTAAACCTGTGAGATGTGAATATAAAGAAACACTTCAGATATGAAAATACAAACATAATGAAAAGAAAAAGCAAACTGTATATGTCCTAGTTTGTGTCTACTGCTGTGACCAAACACTGACCAAGAGCAACCTCAAGAGCACAGGTCACAGTTCACCATCACAGGAAGAGCGACCTTGAGAGCACAGGACACAGTTCACCATCACAGGAAGAGCGACCTCAAGAGGAGAGGTCATTCGGCTCACAGGAAGCCA
The DNA here is from genome assembly GCF_014885135.2 of Alexandromys fortis. Classification (NCBI taxonomy): domain Eukaryota; kingdom Metazoa; phylum Chordata; class Mammalia; order Rodentia; family Cricetidae; genus Alexandromys; species Alexandromys fortis. Next base: position 1,812,696 of record NW_026067896.1, on the reverse strand, counting down.
AGGCAGCAGTCACAGCAGGATCCTGGAGCAGGAACAGAAGCAGAGACCGTGGAGAAATGCTGCTCATTGACTTTTTCCCCTGGTTTGCTCAACTACCTGCCTAGAGATGGCACCGCCCACAGTAGGCTGGGCCTCCCCACAGCAGTTAGCAATTAAGGAAATGCCCCACGGGTCTGTCCACAGGCCAGTATGATGATCAGGCACCACAACATAGCAGGCAAACAGTAAGTACAGAAAGCTAAAGTAAACTATAGTTATCAGATAAGACACCATAATGGGATAGAGAAAAAAGCTGACAGTAAAGATCAGAAGAGTTGGGAGACCATCCTGGACTCCATGAAACCCTAACAGGGGCAGGCCTGAGTGATGGCTCAGTGAGTGACGGTTTGTACTAGGAAAACTGAGTATCCAGTTCAGATCCCTGTACTCATAAATAAGAATAAAAAAGAGGCACAGTCATACCTCTAACTCTAGTCCTAGGAGTGAGGAGAGACAGTAGGATTGCTGGGACTTGCAGCCATCATATCTCCAGCTTCAGTAACTAACCTGCCTAGAGAAGCACGGTGGAACGAGACAGAGCAGAGCAAAAAGTGTCCTCCGCTGGCCTACACTTGCACAGAGGTACAAACACGTGCACGTGCCAATGTGCACACACCTCATACACATATGCCATGCTCACAGGCACCATTGCTCACAAGCACGTAAATACATTCACACAAACACACAGCCACACCAAATAAACAAAAAGGTCAAACTGGACATGTTACAGTGATAAAAAGATCAATTCATGAAGAACATATAAAATATACAAGAAGTCACAAAATACATATAGCAAAATCTAACAAAACTGCAAAGAGAAAAAAACACCTAAAAAATAATCGCAGGAGCTGGAAAAATGGCTCAGTGGTTAAGAACACTTGTTCTTGCAGGGGACCCAGGCTCCATTCCCAGCACCCACAATCATCTTTAACTCCAGGAGATCTAACACCTTTGTTCTCCAAGGGCACCAGGCACAAACTTGGTGCACAGACAAACATGCAGACAAAACACTCATATCAAAAAATAATAAAAATACTAGTGGAATGTAGGCACGAGGGCTCGGCAGGTGAGGGCGCTGGCCCAGGTAAGCCTGATGACCTCAGTTCCACCACCTGGACCATGCCTAGATGAGAGAACCAGCTCCTGCCAGCTGTCATCTGAAAGTCCAGTCTCTTCACATCTGCTCCACATTTTGTTAAGTTTCTAGCCATGCAATAATAAAAATAAACTAAAAGCATCAATGGTATCTAGCACATTATATACCAATTTTTTAAAAACTGGCTTAAAAGATCCAAAAGTAGCATTACTTATAATGGCATAGGCAATCAGTCTGAAGAAACCTACCAAAATCTTTTAGATAAATTAGAAAAACAAAGGTCTCTTAGTCAGGATAGGAATAGTCCTAAGCAAAAAGGCAAACACTGATAAAATGGACAATAAATTTATGAACTTCTATTCATCATTATGCCTTTAAGAAAGTAAAAACAAGCAAACTGGGAGATGATATATTAACACATATCTGACAAAGACCTCATTTCCCAGATACAAAACAGGAGCCAGAGGTATAGCTTAAGCACAGAAAGCAAGCTTAATCAAGTGAGCTCCTGGATTCAATACCCAGAACCAAACAACTTAAAATAAATTCCCACACAGAAGTTAGAAAGGGCAAATATTGTCATCTTTCCCCCTACTGTCTCAGAAAGAAAAAAAAAAATCAGAATCTAGCAAAGTTATCCAAATGACCTGCCATTTGGGATATTCAAAGAAAATACAATGGCATATCACTACACATCCACCAGAAGTCAAAAATTCAAAGCAACAAACATACCAAGTAGGAATAAAAATGTGAAATAATTAAAACCACCATAGTATGACCGTTAATACACTCTGTTATTAATATACCACTAAACTATTAGCAATACATACTAAAAACCAAACATATGCCTACTTCCTAGGTATGTACGTAAAGGAAACTATTGCTTATGTATATAAAAAAAACCTACTGTTTATGTACATTTAAGCATGTTCATAGGCACTTTCTTCATAAGAGCCAAAAATATAAACAACCAAACGTGCTACAGATAGAACAGATCAATTGTGGCACTCTTTGTTGTTTTTTGATACAGGGTTTCTCTGTGTAACAGCCCTAGTATCCTGAAACTCACTCTGTAGACCAGGCTGGCCTTAGAACTCACAGAGATCCATCTGCCTCTGCCTCCTGAGTGCTGGGATTGAAACCTACACCACCAACCACCAGCTAAATTGTGGCAATCTATACCATGATTGGATACCAAGAACTACTGCTGACTCAACAACGTGGGCTAATCAAGGATGCTAAACAGAACTCAAAAATCTCTCCAATTTAGCTGAGCCTCAACAGTACATAAATACACAAATAAAAGAAAACACTTTCTTGACAGAAATAAAACTGCCAGTATATATAGCAGAACACTTGATCAGCATGCATGAGTTCCTAAATCAAATCCTCTGAATGCGTAAAACAAAAATTCACAAGTGAGATTAGCAGTGTCTTAGGGGTCAGGTGTGTGAGCTACACAGGAGAACCTTGTAGGGAGCTAGAAACATTCTACGTCTCCATCTTGATGGTAAATTCACAGATACATCTGTACCTAAAGTGGTACTATTATACTTAGGATTTGCTATCATTTCTAAAAAAAAATAGTAAATGAAAATAAGACATCCCATTGAGCCCGAGGAGAAATGAGGAAGGATCTGAGCTTCTTGGGGCTTTGTCTAGACTGGCCAATAACAGGACAGAGCATCAGATCAAGTCTCCCTATCGCCTATAGAGCAGCTGGTCTCTAGTCCTTCAGCTTCCACAGATAATCTGTACCCTCAAGCAGAACCAAAGTACTTGGCATATGTTACTGATAAGTGTGGTAAGTGAATTAATAAATACGTAAACTCTGAAGTCACAGTTCATTTGTATCAGATCATTTCAATGCTAAAATAGGAGGTGATTAATAAAGATGTTTACAGTTTTCTCATCATTCTCAATCTGTGTCTACTCAGTCTCTGAGGATGCCATCGGTAATGTTATTTTTCCTGGTAAAAAGGAGCAAAACTTTGACATGTGTGTGACCTTGCTGCCTTTCACACTCTTCCACTGACCCAAAAGTAGAACAAGAATGAAATGCCTTCCAGCTTCACCTGAAATTGTGCCTGCGCATATCTGGCAATGCTTGAGTAAACAGGATGAAAAATTCTGCTAGCAAGAACACAACTGTTTTCCTATCAGCTGGAAACCTTCGGGAATCCGAATAGAATAAAACCCTCACTAAGCAGAAAGCCTCTTTCTTTGCTATAAGAAGTCTCTAGCTACACTGTAGCTAATACATACTAGCAGGAAACTTGTCATTCAAAACACAGTCAACAGATCATGTCTAAGGAGCCGGAGATGTTGCCAATGACAGCTGTATGACATACCTGTTCCAGAACATCTAACTTTAACTCGAGTTTGCTGAGAACCACGTCCCCACCCCATAGTGAAAGCTGGAGATCCGAAGGCTTCAAGTTCTTGATATAGCGATTCACATAGCTCATTAAAATTGGAGTTACGTACGACTCCAGCATCTTCAAAGTTAGGAGTCAACGGTGGATCCTGAAAGGGGAAAAGACAGAAATATAAGTGTCTGGATCGGCCGGCAGCGAATGGAAAAAGCACTTCTCGGGAGGGCTGGTGAGGCCGACGAGCGGCCCTCCGCGTCCGGCCGCCACCTCCCCGCTAACCGCGCGCTTCACCTGGCCTATAGTGGGCGGAGGGGGAGGCGACGGCAGGCGACAGCAGGCGACGGTCCCCCGGCGTGGGAGGAGAGCACGACCCCCTTCACGCCCAGCCGGCTCCTGAGGCGCTCGACTCCCGGAACGCAGCCGGATCTCCGGCCATAGAAGCCGAGCTGGCGTACGGCCGCCGCAGCCGCGCCCCCGCCCCGAAGCCACACACGCCACCGAGCGCGGCTCCCACGAGCTCCACCTCCGGGCACCTGGCCGCGCCGCACCGCTCGCGTTCCGCGCCACTTCCGGGTGTGCCCGCTTCGCGGTCCGACAGGCTGTCTGGGCGGAACGGCGACACAGCGTCTGCCTGGGACGACGCCGGCTTCCCTAGGCCCCCATCCCCGCTGCCGTCGCGTTCGGGGTTCGGGCCGACCGCTGCGAAGCGCTTGGGGCGGGGGACGGACCGGTAAAGCGGAGGCACCGGGGATCCGGAAGTGGCGAAGCCGGCCCAGGCACTGGCGGGGAAGCGCCCCAGGACAAGTCGGGAGGCGGTGCGAGCGCTGTGTCGGAAGGGCCGGGATGTTGGGTCGCGGAGGCTGCGGCAGCCTTCGTTCTGCAAGCACTGGAAATACACAGGCGGCTGTTTCCCCGTGCTGCTGGAGGAACTGGGAAGAGGAACTGGGGTTCGTTGGGGTGTAGGTAAAAGGCAGGTAGGAGGAGCTAAGTAGAGCGGAAGATTTTAAATGTCCCACTCAAGTTTATTGGGAAGGTGGCTGTGGGCAGGAAATTGAGATCAGAGGTGTACAGCGTGGAGGAATTCGCTTAGACCAGACGCGAGCATAAGCTCGTTCTTCCCTTTCCGCAAAGCATGGTGCAATAGTCCCCAGTTAGCGGGTGCAGGTGCTTGGACTGGAGGGCAAATGGTCAAAGAAGGTTGATTAGACTACAGTCCCATATGGGGCTCCTCCAAAACCTGAGCGAGTATCAAAATCAACAAGAGCCCTGGATCAAAAGTGCAAATAACTGATAAAGAATAAATTCTGTTTTACACACAGCGTGGGTTATGTTGTGATAACTTGCTTCGTCGTAGCCCCATGTTGACTAGCAGCAGACTCTCAAACGCCGGCTTTGGAAGATGTACTGAGTGGATGGGAACAGCACAGGATATGTTGCCCCACCCCCTTTTTCTAACTACTTACTTTGGGTAACTTCTGAAGAAAATGTGTCTTGCACATAGTTTTTCTTTATAGGTTATTCAGTACCCACTCAAGCCTAAAACTCTTTTGAAATAAACAGAAAAATTACTATTTCCTGAAAGAGAATTGGTGATTGCTATAAAAATGAGATTTATGGGGATGCCAAAGTTTAATAGTGAAAATAATGTATTAGATTTCACACGCAGAAGAGCAGCACGCAATTGCTAATTCACAGCAGCTGCTAACTCAAATGCCTTAATAAATAACCGTGTTATGCGAGTGCTATGGAAACTTAATTAGTAAAATAAACATTTTTAAGTTACCTGCATTACTAGAACTGGGTTGAAGCCATGACGGAGAAGTTTTAATATTAAAAAATATATATTCCACAGCCGAGCGGTGGTGGTGCATGTCTTTAATCCCAGCACTGGGGAGGCAGAAGCAGGCAGATCTCTGAGTGTTCGAGGCCAGCCAGGCTCCAAAGCTACACAGAGAAATTCCATCTCAAAAAAAAAAAAATCCACTAAGCATAGAGATGTGTGACAATCTAATAAAAACACTATCAGGATGCTAGCCAGATTCTTAAGCAGCAATAAATGTGACTGATATGTTTTAACAAAAAAATAATGTGTAGAATGCTAAACATTCTTTTGTAGCCAGGAAAAGATGCCAAGTCCTTAGCCTAAACATTATCTGGGCACAGATTGTAGTATCAAAAATTAGTGGTTCGTAGCCTGTGTTCATGTGAGCACTGTTCTATATGCAGCTCAAGTAAATGTAATTCCTTTTCACTGCTATTGTTTGCCAAGTGTGTAGGCTTCTCCAAATATCCGCTAGTCTTTTATAATGCAATTCATATATCTACAAAATATTTTTGAAGTCTCTTTTGAAAGACTGAGGCAGCTTGGGCAGGGAGTAGTTCTACAGGAGCGATCCTGGTCTGTGTCTGAAGGGGGCTGAGTGGAATCTCAGCTTTCCCAGCGAACATGCTATTAGCTGTAGGGCTTGCAGACCTGTCCTCTGTTGAAAGCTTGCTACTTAATTTTGGACCATTAGAGAAAAGACTCCGACCCAGAACCTCCTCCTCGCCCTGGCCAGGGAGGGCACCCCTGCATTTGTAAACTACATGGGAACTATGGAAGGTAATTTTTAGCCTAGATTTGGGCATAATTTCTCAGTGATATCCTCCCACACATCCCCACAACAGGTTACAGGATTCCATTCTTTACCCATTAATGCCCCTACCTTAACATCTGGAACTTGAATATGCATTTTGATTTGGGCAACCTTATAATAGGACTTCAGTTTGATTGTCTGCAACTTGGGCTGTGTGACTGCTGGAGAGACTCTCTGCCAGGACACACTCGGAAATCTTTAGACTCTTATACACATCTGGATCTGGTCAGTTTTATCACTCAGTTCATCCCTATCCTTTGTCAGTTTGTCCAGAAATACTAAGAGTAACCAACCAGCAGCATCACCTTCCTGAATTTTTCCAAAATTGTCCAAAGTTTCACATACAGAGTCCATACATCCATCACCACCCGCAACTGATGAATCTAAAGAATCAAATGCATTTCTTCTCTCTTAAGTTTGAGTCCTCTGAGCTCCCAGAAGAGGCTTCAGTAACTAGAGAGCTACTGGGCTACTGTGAGTGCTGGCAAACTGAGAAGCCATCCCAGATCCTCTAAAGGTTCATCATCTACTTCTGTTGCTCTAGAACACTCCTGGTACCAAAATCTGAGTTAGTCAGGGTTCTCTAGAGTATCAGAACTTACAGAATTAATATATATACATATATAATATATATGCATATGCATGTGTATATTAGAATGAATATATGCCCATAAAAGAAAATATGTATATATATATATATATATACACACACACACACATGAATGTTTCATGAGCTGCAGTCCAGCTAGCCCAGCAATGGCCGACTATGAATGGAAAGCCCAAGAATCCAGCAGTTGCTCAGTCCACGAGACTGGGACATCTCAGCTGGTCTTCAGTGCACGCTAGAATTCCAAAGAAGTAGACTGTAATGCAGTGAAGGAATGGACTTGCCAGCAAGGTGAGAGGCAAGCAGACAAAGAGCCAAAATTTCCTTCCTCTAGGTCCTTGCATGGCTTCCAGCAATAGGTGTGACCCAGGTTGAAGCTGTGTCTTCCCAACTCAAGAGCTAGTTTAAAGACTTGTCAAGTTTACAGGCTTGAGAAAATGGCGAGGCCCCCTCCCACACCCACAGGCTGAAGGAAATGGCGAGGCCCCCTCCCACAGCCACAGGCTCAGGGAAATGGCGAGGCCTTCCTTTGGGTCTCTGCTACAGAGACTGTTTCTACTGAGATTAACTAAGCCCACTTGCTTCTTTAGCTGGATATGAAAACACTGCTTCCTTGTTTATCTTATGTAATTACCCATGTCCTTCAGCTGTATGCAGTGACCCCTTGCCTCTGTTCAACTGCATATGATAAACATGATGAACTCCAGGGAGTTGCAGTTTCTCCATCAGAGGCCATCCGCCCACCTGATCCCAGCTTTTCACCGTTTCTAATTAGAGCAAGTCCCTAGAGCCAGGCAGGATTCCGCAAAATGGCACCCAACACCGATACAAACAGGGAAAGGAAGACGGACACTGACTTTGGGGAACTCTGGCTTGTTAGATGAAGGAACACGAGGGAAGGGAAGTATTTTTATTTATTTATAAAAAAAAGGAAAAGAGGAGTGCAATTCTGAGATTCGGGTGAAAGAAATCTGGAGAGGGATAGTTCTATGTTGGTGCCTTGGGGAGAGTTTGGGAAACCTGGGATGTAGGATGACTGCATTGCAATTCATTTGGTTCTTGAACTATGTTCCTGAGGCCTGCTCTTCCTTGCAGGAAAGGGGACAATGAAGTCAACCACTTAGAAAAAAAAGTAAATAACCAGAAAAACCTGAGGAATGGATACATGGTCGGGAGGCCCCTAATCCATCCCAACCCAGTGTGTTCCCAATATACCTTCAGTTTAGCTTGACAGATTTTCTGTTATATTTGGGGGAGGGGGAACCAGCTCCAAGCAATGACAGTCTGGGCAGCTGTGGGCCCCGAGTCGGGGGTGCTGGAGGTGGCCCCTCTTCAGCAACCTGCACTCTGCCAAACCTGGAGCCTAGGCAATGTCTACCTGGTATCTGTCAAACATTTATAATAATGCTTTGTCAAGCACGGCTCCAGAGATGGGCCTGTCTGGGCCAGGGAGGAAATGAAGAAATGACAAACAGACATGAGAAGAACTGACTTCCTCGGGGAATTCGGGTGGTCATTGAAACGCCCCAGGAAACCAAGGGAGTCATTTGTATAAGCAGGTCCTGGAGTGTGTGTCAGGCTTCTCCCTGACCGGCCTTACCTTATGGATGTAATTACCAGGAAGCATCTACAACTTTTAAAGCATTCAAAACAAATAAACAAACCAAAAACCTTTAGCCGGGTGCCTTCTCCATCAGCAGGCACGGTGACTGCCTCCTCACCTCTCCAGCTTTGGTGGTTCTTGGCTTCTTGGCGCTCTGACATTCATCGGTGTCATTCAGTTCCTAACCGCCAGCATTGTATCATCTGCTCCTATTCTGTGTCTGTTGTCCTTCGCTTCACTGTTCCTTGTCACTGGATTTAGAGCTGACTTGGAAAATCCAGAACAAAACTCTTAACATTCTTTTGAAGAAGATACAGTCTTATTACTTTGAGAATTTCATACATTCATGCAATCTATTTTGAACATATTTACCCTCCAGTCTTCTAATTCCTCTTGGATCCACACTCATACAGCTACCGACTTCACGTGCAGTGCACAATGCCTGTCTGCGCTACCATACAGTTCCCAAACTTCAGGCAAGGGGCTGGAGGTTGAAACACACAGACACGGACCTCTAGTCACTAGTAAGAAGCCCTTTCTTCTATAGCGCCACAGAGGCTTATATACCCAACACAGTCAGGTGGGCCAACAGGTGAAAACCTTATCCTCTGATCCTCAAGGCAAGGGCATCACGGGCTTGTGAAGCAGAGCTGGTAAACAACTTTGACACAGCTTTCAGTAACTCAAATCAGAAGGAAAGTAAAGATCTCTAGCAGGGAAGAGCAGCTGGAGGCCAGGACTCCAAATGGTCCCAACAGTCACATCTGTCTTAGTTACTTTTCAGTTGCTGTGATAAAACACCATGGCGGGGACGACTCGTAAAAGCAAGCATGAATTTGGGGCTCATGGTTTCAGGGGCAGATGAGAACGGTGCCAATCTGTTGAAACCTCAACACCTGCCCTTGGTGACAAATTTTCTCCATGGACACCTCCAAATCCTTCCCAAACAGTTTCACCAACTGGGGACCAAGTCTTCAAATATTCATACCTACAGAGACTGTTCTTATTTAAACAACCACAATGTCTTCTTTTTAAATAACCAACTGAATTCAATTAGTATTTCCCATTTATAAATGACAAGTGCCAGGAGGCAAAAAAAAAAAAAAAGGCAGCCAAATGTGCCTGTGGATGGAGGAGGCACCCAGCCAAAGGGGTTTTGTGTTTGCTTTCAATGCTTTAAAGGTCTTAAATGTGGGACTGGGGAGATGACTGACAGCTCTTCCAGAGGACTGGAGTTCAGTTCCCACCCCCATGGCAGCTCACACCTATCTACAATGCCAGTCCCAGGGGATCCAACAACCATGGCAAAACATCAATGCACAGAAATTTTTTAAAAATTTTTTCAATGCTACCAGGTAATTACATCCATGAGGTGAGACTAGTCAAGGAGAAGCCTCCTGAACTTCTGCTTCTCCATTCAGTAGCTTGCCACACACTCCAGGAACTGTTCATACAATTGACTCCCTTGGCTTTCAGGGGTTTCAATGACCACACAGAGTCCCAGTGGAAGTCAGTTCTTCCCATGTCTGTCATTTCTTCATTTCCTCCCTGGCCCAGACAGGTCCGTCTCAGGAGCTGTGCTGGACCAAAGCATTATTATAAACCAGGTTTGGTGACACGTGGCTTTACTCCCGTACTCAGGAGTCTAATGCAAGAGGATTGCAAGTTCAAGGCCAGCTTGGACTACAAAGTAAAAAGCTGCCTCAAAAAAAGAGAATCACTTTTTCACTGTTGCCAGTAATCGCAACAGAGTTTTGGTAATTTTGGACTGACATAATAAAATTGAGAATCAACATCTATGGTCAGCTGCGTGTGGACAGACAGGAACATTTGTTTTCAATCAATGTTACTAAGAAAACAAGATATCTATTTACAAAAGAATACAGTTATACTCTTATCATATTATAAGCAAAAATTAGTTCAAACTGATCAAAGATTTAATTTATGAACTAATCAGTAAAGATCTTAGGAGCAACCAGACCTATCCACAAGGTAAACTGGAGAACGCAGGTACTATGCCGCAGAATTTGCTTATGTAATCGCCCTTCATTGATGTATTTTCTACACAGAAGTACACAATTTTCATATATTTTGCAAACCTATAACATATTGTTGTCTTAATCTACTAATGTTAGAATTTTAGGACATCTCATTAAGTGTTTATTAGATGATATCAATTTTGTTAAAACAAAACCTTTTCTGAGTTTAGCATCCATGAAAAATCCTTGCTACATTAATATCATGAAGTTTATGTGGCGAGGTCCCTGAATGGGGGCGGGGGGGGGGGGAAATCATATTGTTGTTTTGCTGAATGGTCAGGCTATCAAGCTGCTTTCTGGGTGTTTGAATTGATGCCCCTGTAACTTTGGTTAGGAATTTTTTTTTTTCTGCAGTGGTGTCTTAATTAGGGTTTCTGTTGCTGTGAAGAGATTCATAACCATAGCAACTCTTATAAAGGAAAGCATTTAATGGTTGGCTTACAGTTCCAGAGGTTTAGTTCATTATCATCACAGTGGGACACGGCACAGTGTGCAGGTAGACGTGGTGCTGGAGAAACGGCTGAGAGTTTTACATCTCGATATGAAGGCAACAGGAGAGGTCTGAGACACTGCACGTGGCTTGAGCATATATAAGACCTCAACGCCCACCTGCACAGTGACACTTTGACGGTCATTGTTTTTTTTTTTCAAACCGCCACATCCCACTCCCTGACCTCCAAAGGCTTATAGCCACATCATAATGCAAAAGGCATGTAGTCCAACTTCAAAAGTCCCCACAGTCTATACCAGTCTCAACAACGTTTAGAAGTCTAAAGTTCAAAGTCTCTTCTGAGATTCATGCACTCTTTTAACTGTAATCCCTATAAAATCAAAATAAAAAAAATAGATCGCATACTTCCAATACATAATGGCACAGGACATACTTTACCATTGCAGAACATAGGGAAGAGATAAACACTGGACCAGAGCAAGACCAAAACCCAGCGGGGCGGCCTCCAGTCTCTGCATCTCCATGTCTGACGTCACAGTGCCGTCCTTCAGATCTCCGACTCCTTTCATCTCTGTTGGCTGCAACACACGTCTTTCTCTTGGGCTGGTTCCACTGAGGTAGCAGGGATCCCACAGTTCCAGCATCTCCAACATCTTGGGGTCCCCAAGACAACCCAGCTTCACCCTCACAGCTTCACAAGGTGGCCTCTCTAGGCCTCCGCTCAAGGATGCTCCTGACACAGCCGCTTTCCTTAGCTGTGGAGGGAAATCCCACAGTTCCTTTCCTTGACTCCAGAACCATGTGGCCAAAGCTGCCGAGTTCTGCTGCTGGTTGGGGCTGGATCACGGAGGAAATGTGGAATCCTATGCTCTGAAACCAGGTTTCTTTACAATAGCTCTGCATTGTATCTGCCTCAGCACCTACCTCTGCGCACACCAGCAGCTTCAGTGGTGACTTTTCCCCTTCCAGCCACCTGCAGCCTTCATGGCTATGGTTAAGCCCTTCGCTGACATTCATCTCTGGTTGCTTTCCATAGGTAAAACCATGACCAGACAACCCGGGGTCAGTCCTCCCACGCATGCACTGCACACACTGTGCAGTGCATTTGATTTGGGGCCCAGGGTCCCTCAGATTTTTTTCTCCTTTCTTTTTGTTGTTCCAAAAGAAAAGAAAGGAGAAAAAAACCAAGGTTTTCGTGGGTTTTCACGTTTTCAGCTATGGCACAAACCCTCAAACTATCGTGAAGTGACCCACCTGTAAATGCTCCGCCGGTGTCCTGCAGGCTCCACTCTTCCTCAAACTGTCCCTGTCACCTCTACTGTTGCCGACAAGATTGGTTGGATCCACGAGGCAGCTGTTTTCAATTCCAGCCTTTGTTCCCCACTGTGGCTTGTGGCACAGCAGCTCAGCCACAAGGCGGATCATGCCTTAAGGTCTCTCTTGTTATTATGTTTAAAACTCCACAGCTCAAAAAACATGGCTTTTCCATACAAGTGACCTTACTGCCATCTTAACTGAGGTCAGGTGACTTCACTGCCATCTTAACTGAGAGCCAGGTCAGGTGACCAAGTCCCGCCATCTTTACTGAGGTATACCCTGCCAGGGTTCCCAGTTTACTTATGTTTTTGTCTCTAAATTCCTCTTACTGATTTTGTTATGTTTTACTCAGGGACATGATTTTGGTAGGGCCCACCGAGAGCATCCACTTCGCCCAATTCCTGTTCACTGTGTGTGTGCATACATGTAACTGAAATGCACCTATGTTTAACTGTTAAATGTTATAATTGTCTGTTCATTGTATCTCATTCTACACTAAAAAGCAATAAGTCTCATGTTTTAAATCGGTATGTAGTTTTAAGTCTCTCAATCCAACCCAGTTTTAAAATATATTAAATTGTTCTCTACTATTGTCAGTTCTGCTGTTAACCTTCTATTGCAAGCAGTTTTTTCTTCTGCCGTTTTGCGAGTGTAAATGTTACTTGTTAAGTTGAGAGCCAGTACAGTCAAGCTCAGGCCTAGCTCTCCAGGCAGATTATATACTGTAGTTATACCTGATAAACAGCCCTCAACTGCTCAGAGATCTGGGGACTATGGCATTTAAATATTTGATTACTAAAAAACTTCATAACAAAAAGAGACAGGTTGGCTCCTATCAACAGCACACTAATAGTAAGAGACTTCAACACTCCCCTCTTACCACTGGACAGGTCTGTCAGATAGAAAATGAACAGAGAAATAAGGGAACTAACAGATGTTATAACTCAAATGTACTTAACGAACATCTATAGAATATTCCATCCAAACATAAAAGAATATACCTTCTTCTCAGCACCTCATGGAACCTTCTTAAAAATGGACCACATATTAGGTAACAAAACAAACCTTAACAGATACAAAAGTATTGGCATAACCCCATGTATCTTATCAGATCACCATGGCTTAAAATTAGAATTCAACAGCAACACTAATTCCAGAAAGCCCACAAACACATGGAAATTAAACAATGCTCACCTGAATCATCAATGGGTCAAGGAAGAAATCAAAGACTTCCTAAAATCCAATGAAAATGACCACACAACATACCCAAATTTATGGGACACAAGGAAAGCAGTGTTAAGAGGAAAGTTCATAACCCTAAATACCTACTTAAAGAAGCTGGGAAATCCCATACCAGAACACCTGAAAACTCTAGAACAAAAACAAGCAAACTCACCAGAGGACTAGATAGCAGGAAATAATCAAATTGAAAGATGAAATCAACAAAATAGAAACAAAGAAAACAATACAAAGAATCAATGAGACAAAGAGTTGGTTCTTCAAGAAAATCAACAAAATAGACAAACCTTTATCCAAACTAACCAAAGGAAGAGAGAGAATATCTAAATTAACAAAATCAGAAATGAAAAGGAGGACATAACAACAGACACAGAGGAAATACAGATTTTCATTAGGTCATATTTTGAAAACCTGTACTCCACAAATTTGGAAAGCTTAAAGGAAATGGACAATGTTTTGGATAAATATCACTTACCAAAATTAAATTAAGACCAGATAAGCAAAATAAATAGACCTATAATTGCTAAAGAAATAGAAACAGTCATCAAAAGTCTCCCAACCAGAAAACAAAAAAAAAAAAAAAAAACAAAAAAAAAAAAACAAACCTCTCCAGTCAGTCAGTAGCTGACTAGAAAAAAAATGACCTTTCCCCCAACTCCAAATAAAGTGAAGTTCAAACTAAATGTAGTAGAGCATGCTTATAGTTCATTATTACTAACAATGAAGTAGCTCATCTGGAATAGCATTTGCCCAGCATGAGTAGAGTCCTGGGTTTAATACCCAGCAACACACACTGAGCAGGAGAAAGAGACAGAGACAGAATTTTCTTCATATAATTTGCTCTTAGTTTTGCTGTTTTAAAGTTTTCAGAACAGTAAAATCCAGGAAATGTATTTATATATTCTAAATATTCATTTTATTAGTCCACTATGCTTTTGTTGATGTATATTATCTTAATATAAAATAGCACTGGGAAGAATACTCCAGGAGTTATCCTGCCTACCACCGTCAATGGTCCTTAGGATTGTTAGTCTAATGTCAGCTCTTGCCTGTTGGGTTACAGAACTCCCTTGAGATACAAGTAACAAGCTTCAAAATCCATACTGCCATGCATGACAAGCAGGCAGCACCCGGGTCACCGGTCACCGCATCAGTCACTGTAGGAAAAGGAGTGCACAGTGAGCAGGGGCTGTGCTTGGTGAAGGCATGCGTGCACTCCTCAAAGCCCACGGCGAACCCTAGAGCCATTCCTTTGGAGGAAGCTCTAAAACTACGTTTCTTACGTTCGGGATTATTTCATTGTTACCAGAGTTGGTCTCTTCTAGTTGAGAAAACTTGCTTTTAATGTTAGTCTTTAAAGCCTTAGGCCCGCGAACTAATTTCAGATGGTTTATTTGCTGCTCGTGGCCATAAGCCACCTGTTTTTGCTCTCTTGTACCTACGCAAAGTCAAGCTCTCCGGCAGAATTCCACTGTTCCTTTTCTGCCACACAAGAGGTACACAACATTATATTACCCAATGAATTTTAGCATTTCCCCAAATGTGTAGGGTACAAAAAATGTATTCATTTGTGTGAGATATAAAAATGTACTCTCACACTTCTGAAATCAACAGCCAGCCATTTCACACTTGGGCCCAAAGCAAACAAACATAATTCTCTCTGGCAGCTGGACAACATTCCAAGCTGCCACCACATTAATTAAGTCAATCAGACTCCACTTCAGCTCGCACAGCTTGCTGCCAAGACACCTAGCAATAAATTGTGAGGTTAAATACTGAACAAGGTGGGGATACCATATGCTACGTGGCTGCAGAGGGTGGAAGACCTGCTCAACACGGGTAGCAAAGCTTTCCACTTGCTTTTTATTATGTCATATGATTTGAGAAAAATGAGAGTATGTTCTTGTCTTTAAAATGATTTTTGTCTGTCTCACTGTAAAGAGTTAAGATAGTAGCAACATCACAAAACACCCTTGTCCACAAGCTCCCGTTATTGATCCCCCAAATTTCCCCAAAGAAGCAGGTCACTTAGCAAGTGCTGGAGCCCACTGAAGAGAGATTATTGGTATTAAGTCTGTAAGGTTTATCAAGGAGCACAGAACCCAAATAAATTCCTTTTTCATTGAGGTCCCTGGGAATTTACAATCACATACAAAGTACTATGATTGACGGTCTAGCCTGGGAGCCAAGATTTGATTCCACATCTGACTTCTGCCTTCTTCTGACTGTGACCAAGTCATTTGGTTTCTTTTGTTACTTCAGTCTTAACGTAGGAAGGAATCTGACAAGAAGCATTCACAGTTTCCAAATCTTAACGTGAGTATCCATTTAAGGAACTCAACGTGTAGATTATTCTACTCACCCTCGGCATCTGAAGTTAATTGGCTTTGAGGGGAAGCCAGTGGTGTATTTGTAATGGATACTAAATTATTTGGTAGACATGACTACACTTAGAGAAGTTCTGGACGATGTAAGCGCTAAGGTCCCCTTGCCTCTGACAGTGTCGTTCTTCTCACTCGTTTATATCATTGCTTTCATAACTTGTGTGACATTTGAACATGCTGTAATTGGAGTTTTGACTCAGCCTGAGTCTTCACTTGAGAGTATAAATGCCTAGGGAAAAAAAGACAAAATAGGTACTGAGAGAATTTTCACCCTGGGGGGACTAAGCAATGTCTACCCCATCTTCACAAGGTCCCAATCATAAACTCAAATTCTTTGATTATCCCAGAGTTCACCCTGGGGAGCCAATGATCTTATGAGACTTAACAGAACCTAAATAAGGGCTTAAATTGAG
The DNA here is from genome assembly GCF_014885135.2 of Alexandromys fortis. Taxonomy (NCBI): domain Eukaryota; kingdom Metazoa; phylum Chordata; class Mammalia; order Rodentia; family Cricetidae; genus Alexandromys; species Alexandromys fortis. The sequence goes on along the minus strand of NW_026067896.1, from coordinate 1,796,497 downwards.
GAGTAGGAGTGGCCTTCACCCACCACGTGGTCTGGAAGCTGGCTTCCCCGTGGCAGTGCAGACTGAGCCCTTCACCTAGCCCTCCCTGAGACCTCCAGGCCTCTTGCAGTTGGGACAGAATTGCATAGAACTGGCTGGAAGAAGTGGCTGGATACTCCAGTGAGGGTCCCATGACTCTGACCACCCCCTCCTTCTGTGAGGGGTGTCTTCTGTGAGGCTGGGGTCTTCTTGAGCAGCACAGCTGAGCTGAGGGTGCTGGTTGTGTTTGGCTTTGGGAGATGGTGCATAATGGCCCTGTGACTATACAAGTTGGTGCCCTTGCCTGAGATTGTCAAATGGGATGAAAAAATGACTGTCCCTAAAAATTCTGCATGAGTGTGCATTCTTCTGTTTCTTCTTCTAAATTCAGATTTAGGAAATACTATGGTCCTGCAGATCGACCTTACTTGTCTTTGTGTGTGTCTTGGTGGGACTGGACCACGAGCCTTGTACTGCCAGGCAAACATCTTCTACAGCTATACCCCCGGCTCCACGCCTCATGTGCTCACAGCCAGCGCTTTACCCACTGAGCCAGCTTCCCAGGTCCTACGGCTTCATTACTCCCCCAGGAGACGTCTCTCTGCTTCCCACAAGACAATGCAAGCTGTTTTCTCACATTGCTTCTTATATGCCTGCTCTGTTTTGCTTCCTTTCAAGTTCTAGAAATTAAGGAGCCAGCTTTGGCAGCACCTGTCTGCAATCACAGAAGGATGGAGGCAAAGGCAGGTGGGTGGGTCTCAGGTTGAAAGCCTGGGCTGCATGCATGGTGACAGACGGCCTCAGGGGAAAAAAAACAACTAGAAATAAAATATTTTGTACTTGTTATCAAGACTATAAAAAGAGAAGGAATGTATAGAAATTGTTTTAGCCTCTTAGGGCATGATTTAACAAAGAAAAAGAAAATTGCCTTATTAATAGTATAGACTTGATTTCAAGCTGAAGTTCATGCATTTGTAGTAAAACCATATAGCGTCTTTCATAGGACCCCTTGTAGGACCAGCAGAGTGCCCGTGAGATTTTTGTTTGACAGAGTCTTACGTTAGGAAAGAACATCTTCAGTTGGTTCACATGAAGTAGCGTGCAATGCAGACTCTTTTCTGTCATCGTACACGCCTGAGTTTTAGAAACCTCAAAAATAATTCACGTTTTCACTCCGCAAGGCTGTGAAATTGCCTTTGTTCTTCACCCCTGCCAGATGGAGAAAGGACCATGCAGTAATTGCGTTTCTGGTCAGCCTGCACCAAAGGAGGCTGAATCCCCTAAGTGGAATCCAGTCTTGTTTACCTATCCCCTCAAGGTTCTAAAAGTGCTCTCAGAGCACAGGTGAGCCAGTGGGGTCAAGGGGCTGTCATTGATCTTCGCATTCTCCACTCTGCTAAAGTAGACGCTCACCAAAGGAATACTGATGAGAGCCTGGGACCGATTATGAATTTTAATTCTATTGCTCCTGCTCTGAAGCTTTCAGAAGCCCAAGCTGAAGTCAACAAGGATGGTCATAAATAGGACGCTAAGATTTTGTAACCAACATAGCACGTCCCCCAACCTCCACCTGTACCAGCCCAGGTCTCTGGCAGATGTTTTGCAACCTTCTGTAGACTTCCCCACCCCCGCAGGTGGTGCTGGGAGACCGGTTGTCTGCACGCATCTCTAATGCTATTTCTTCCAGCAAGTAAAGATGGTCTCCACATTTGGTTTAAACTGTTGTGATCGTCTCAATTGCCCGTTCTCTTCACTCTAGTTATTGAGTCACGGAAGAAAACAAATACAGAAAAGGGTGATTCAGTTGGAGGTAACCAAGAGATTAAAAATCTGATTCTAAATCTACCAGGTTGAGCGAGGAAAAGACACAGCTGTAGAGGGAAGAGATTCTTTTAGCCCCTGTCCACTTTCTCAAAACTGCTGAATTAGTTGATGTGGTGGTGGTGCACACCTTTAATCCCGGAACTCAGGAGGCAGAGGCAGACAGATCTCTGTGAGCTCAAGGCCAGCCTCGTCTAGAGAGCGAGTTCCTGTCTCAGCTGTATCTTGCATTTCTCACTGTGGCGCTCTGTGTCCCACACAACGGCCCAAAGTGTCACTGAGTATTTGGGACTTCATTTAAAGGTTTTACACTCAACCCAGCAACCGCCTACCTCACCCACCTTCCGTCATCAGTGGCCTCCTCCGTGGTATTCCAGATTGATGCTCTCACTGGGGACGCTTAGCGACTGAGCCTCCCGCTCAGCTAAGAGCTCCGAAAGCCCGCCCGCCTTCCTCATCCTTTGTCACTAGTGTTTATCTCTCTTCTCAGAAAGTAGGGACACTAAATAAACCGAGTGAATGGAACAGTCCTAATAATGCAAACGGGAGAGTCCAGCGATCTTATCTTAAATCACACATTAAAAATATAAAATATCAGGCTGGTGAGATGGCTGGAGGGTCAAGGGTCAAGGTGCTTGATGCCGAGTCTGACGACCAAGTTCGTGTTCAGGCCCCAGAATCCACTTGGTGAAGGCAAGAACTAAATTCTGCAAGTTGTTCTCTGGCCTTTATGACCTCATGACCTTCATGACCACATGCATGCAGTGGTACATGTGTGCACATGTGCACGCACACACACACACCAAAATAAATGACAAATAAAGGAACAATAAAGTGAAATGTAAAAATCACATCATTCTCCTAAGTAAATGTTGCCATTTGGGGAAATACACTATTAGATGCCTTTAATCCCAGCACTCGGGAGACAGAGGCAGGCAGATCTCTGTGAGTTCGAGGCCAGCCTGGTCTAGAAGAGCTAGTTCCATGACAGGAACCAAAAGCTACAGAGAAACCCGTCTCAAAAATCAAAAAAAAAAAAAAATACACTATTAGGCTGCTGTCTGTTTTGTTGTTGGCATGCTGGGGATAGGATCTAGTGGTCTGAGTATGCTAAAAAAGTACCCTACCATGGGGCTATATCCTTAGCCCTTGTTCACATGTGCTTCATTTTAAATAAATGACTATATTTTATTAGTTTTAGTATCTAATAAGGTAAATACAAATGGACAGAAATCACATTAACACAATCTCTTTTGTGACCTCAATAGTAGAAAATCATTGCAAAGTGGTCCAAAGCCATGTTTATCTAAATCTTCTGCATCTTTTGAAGTCCAGATCATCACTTGATAAACTCTCTGATAAACTCTGTGGCTGCAGCAGCTAGAGAGGCCTTCCATCCTCCATCTTGGTAAACTCTATGGCCACAGCAGCTAGAGAGGCCTTCCATCCTCCATCTTGGTAAACTCTATGGCCGCAGCAGCTAGAGAGGCCTTCCAGCTAGGTTCTTGTTTTGTTTTTAGAATGTTTGCCTTTTTAAATTTTTTATTCCATTTGACTGCCTGGGTATTTTGTATGTCTGTGCACTACGTGAGTTCCTGGTACCGACTGGATCTCCTGAAATAGGAACAGCAGATGGAGATGGCACCTGTGGGTGCTGGCAACAAACTTGGGTCTTCTGGGAAAGCCAGTTAGTGCTCTTGATGGCTGAGCCATCCTCCAGCCCCAGACTGATGATTCTTTATGCCATTCGCCTAGGACAGGGCTTCCATCAAAAGGGAATCGACATTGCGAAACTTATTGAAAATGATGGTGAACGGTGGGTAATAAATCTTTTTTTAAATATTTATTTATTTATTATATATACAATATTCTGTCTGCTTGTATGCCTGAAGGCCAGAAGAGGGCACCAGACCTTATAGATGGTTGTGAGCCACTATGTGGTTGCTGGGAATTGAACTCAGGACCTTTGGAAGAGCAGGCAATGCTCTTAACCGCTGAGCCATCTCCAAACAAGCCTTTGTTAGAGTCACTGACTAGAATCTCTCCAACATGAAAGTTTCAACCCTACCCTTTTTTTAGTAAATCAAGTAGATGCTAGACACATGGGTGTTTATTTCATTTCTTTTGCCTTCCATTAAATATATACGTCTAATTATCTTATGCGGATGACAACTTTGTAATACATTTTTAGTTTCATAATGAATTTTGGTAAAAATGTGTGAATTAATATGTCATTACATATTAATTACCTTACTTAGTTTTGCAGTATCCCATCCAATAATATGCAGTATACGACTTTTCGACTTGTGTTTGACCCTGCTCCTTGACATTACAATTATTCTAATTTTTCTATACTACCAACCATGCTTGGATTTTATTCCCTGTATATTTACTTTGCATGCATCTCCAACACTTTCCACATAATAGATTCCTGGAGAATTAAGAGCCAGACTATATAAGCAAGCAACCATTTTGGTCGAAAAGGGCAATCGTCTTTTGAAAACACTTATGCTTCTTCATAGAAGAAAAACAAAGCCATGAATTACAATAAAAGGAGAAAATTGAGCAGCAATGCGGAAATGCCGGGAACGCTGCAAAAGAAGTAAACCTGAGGACTGGAGAGATGGCTCAGCGATTAAGAGCATTGTCTGCTCTTCCAAAGGTCCTGAGTTCAGTTCCCAGCAACCATGGTGGCTCACAACCATCTGAAATGAGGTCTGATGCCCTCTTCTGGCCTGCTGGCAGACACACAGACAGAATATTGTATACATAATAAATAAACAAACATAGGGAAAAAAAGAAGTAAACCTGAGGGGAAATGGCTGCCACATGACAGGCAAGAAGGGGGAGGAGAGTGAGAGCGTGAACAGGATTAAGAATCATGCCCTGGATGTGAACTTAGAACACAATCCGTCCACCAACCACCTATGTGAGCGTCCACAGGTTACATAACTGCTCTTTCCATTAAACACTTCGAAACTGGAAACACAAAGCCAATAAGCTTCTGTACTGTACACCCTCAGTCATGCACACACTCACTCGTGCACACACTTACTCATGCACACACTCAGTCATGCACACATTCACTCATGCACACCCTCAGTCATACACACGCTCACTTGTGCACACACTCACTCACTCGTGCACAAACTCAGCCATGTACACACTCAGTCATGCACACAGTCACTCGTGCACACACTCACTCATGCACATACTCGTGCACACCCCCAGTCATGTACACACTCATGTACAGTCACGTACACACTCACTTGTACACACCCTCACTCATGCACACAGTCATGCACACACTCATTCGTGCACACTCCCAGTCATGTACACACTCACTCATGCACACAGTCATGTACACACTCACTTGTACATACCCTCACTTGTGCACACACTTTATCTTTCTCTCTTCCCAAGTAAGGAAAACCAGGGAGCAGCAAGCACCCTTACCATCCTTTTTTCTGATGCTTGCCTCTAGTGTTTATTTTCATTTTCCCTTCTGCAGATTGAGGAGCTAGCAAGTGCCTTTCAGAGGTTAAGAGCACACACTGCTCTTGCAGAGGGTCTGAGTTCACGTTCCCAGCACTCATGTCAGAATGGGTCACAACTGTCTATAACTCAAGCTCCAAGGGACGTCTGGCACCTGCACTCATGAACACACACACACACACACACACACACACACCACCCCTAATTTAAAATAACAATGCATCTTAATACAAACACAAAGCATCTCCTTTGTTTAAGAACCATGCATGCCGCCCACGCCTGTAATCCCAATGGAGTCTGTCAGGAGTTCAAACCCAGCTTCTGCTTTGTACGTTTGAGGTTGAACAGCTGCATGGAACCCTGTCTCAGAAAGCAGAAATCAAACACAGTGAAAATCCCAATTTTGAATTTCCCTAGCTGCACTAGAAACCTTGAGAAAACAGGTTGTCTTTTTCTCATGAAAAATTTTGGCTCTTCATGCTCCTAACAGTGCCAAGAATGTCTCCAGGCATTTTTATCCGGCCTTTTCACTTGAGAATCTAAATTGAACCTGCATGCTCATCCCCCAAAATCTAAGCTGACTGAAAGAAAAAGTTCATCAAAACTCAAACTGATAATGCTTGAGTCTGTTTCTGTTTACCCGGAAATAATGCTTTGCTAATGTTTTTAAGAACTGAGGTAGTTTCAGGCCGGTGGGATCATCTCTATGCATGGAGAGAACTCCACTTTCGCTGGCTTCCTTTTGTAACTGGTCTCAGAGCTTTCAGACCGTCCTACAGACAGGGCGGTAGTGGCTTCACAGTGATTTCCCCAACACTTAAAGGGTCACAGAGCAAACCTTCAATGTAATTGAGGACAGTGATCTTCTACAAAATAGAACTTTAAAGCCCAGGTGAAAGGAAGATCACTGAATGCCTTGGAGGGGACTGTAGTTCTGGTTTGCCATGGGACTGCAGGCTATCCTACCCCCTCACCCCATCTCCCCACCCCCATCCCACCACCCACGCAGCCGATCTCTCCTTCAGCTTCAGCGGCAGTGACTTCTAGGTGGCTTGTCTTCTAACTTCCCTAACTCCATCTTCCCAGAACTGGGAAGTGATTGAGGCTTTAAAAAAAAATGTGTACACACATTCTAGACGATTTCAGATTTCCTAAATCTGATTAGGGATGCTGACCTTATTTATTCCTTCAGGTGCATCCTTGAACTTCCTAGCTGTGGCGATTCCTCTATCCTTAACTTCAGTGAACAGTGATAAAGTCCTGAGATAGAGATTATATGTGAAATTTTGGGCTCTCAGTTTTCTAAAAATGTTAGGTCTTAGAGATTCTCATAAAAAAATTATCAAAAGAAGTGTCTGGGGAAATGGTTCATTTAGCAACAGTTTTGCCGCACGAGTATGAAGCCCTCAGTCTGGATCTCCAGCGCACAGGTGAAAAGCTAGACAAGGCAGTGTTGCTGACAATGTCCGCTCTGGGGAAGGAGAGATAGGCAGAAGGCTGGAGCTCCTTCCTAGCCAGAGTCAACCCAACCAGTGAGCGCCAGGTCAGTGGAGACCCTGACTTCAAAATGCAAGATGGAGAACAATGGAAGAAGATGTTCAGTATTGACCCCTGGCTTCGCATGCACACACGAGCTCACACAAATGCACCCGTGTAAGCACACATACACTCTATGCATGCATATACAAACATAATAACAATAATAGATTAATCTTACAAAAGGTTTCATAAATCTTTACCCAAATTCTTAATACATAAAACTACTACCACCTTTTCTGTACTGCACTGCAGATCCGCGAGAACAATTGCAGGATCTGTTTTATGACATCCCGTTCCCTGAAAAATACTAAAAAGCCTTGTATTTATAAGCCACGAAGACATTTTTCATGTGCAAACCTCCCTAACAGAAGACACGTGAACGGTCTTGTGTGTTATGATCTGCTAACTCTTCCCCTTCCCCCTGAAAGAAAGGGGAAATTAGTCAAAGTCTGCGAGTGGGTAAAATCGGGATTAGCAACAATGTTTCCTTAAGTGTGCTTACGTTCTGCCTTCTCTTCAAAATTCCTTCAGCGGTTAAACCTCATGAAATGCAGAACTGCAGAAAACTGGCTGGACGCAAGCAGCTTTTTCCTATTGTCATCTCTCCAAGAACGCGTACAGTCGGACCGTTCCAGTATACGGCCTGCCAAAGGCTTTCGAAGCGTAGTTAAGCCCACGTTCCAGAGCTGGGACCGGTTAGCTGCACTGCCGTCTCTGCTGTCTGCATCCTTTGCCGACTACACCTGCTCCGCACAGTCTGTTCTTTCCAGAAAACCAGCTGAGCACTTCCTGGTAATGCCAAAAGTGTCCAAGTTAGGCAGCGCCACAGAACACAGGTAGAGTTCTCGCCATGTGGACTTCTCAGTCTGAAATGCTGTACCTCATTCCTTCACCACGAAGGAACAAGTTAAACGTTGAGATTATCGACCCTGATGCCTTTATCAATAAAGCTGTCGGTAGCCTAGGATATGCCTGTGGATTTGGCTTGGTCTCCCCTTTTGTCAACACACTTCCCAGCATGTTCGAGTTCTTTTTTAAGACGGGGATGGGAAAATATCAGTTCAACAGATATTTCTTCTAATACTTTCACAAAGCCAACTTCGATTTGGCCCACGCCTTCAAAGAGCTCATTCTAGTGGATTCTAGCCACAGATAAAGAGATAAGTGCTATGACAGAATTTATGGGAAATCGGAGAGGACAAGGTCACAAGAAGGTTTTCTGGGGGAAAAATATTCAAGCAAAATCTTGAAAGATGAATAGTAATGACTTGGGCAAAACAAAGACAGAGGACAGAGGGAAGAACACAAGACAAGGCACAGAGGTGCGAGGAAAGCACAAGATTCTGGGAATCAGGGACACACACATATACACAAACACACACACATACACACACGTGTGTGCACACACATACACATACAAACACACACATGCACACATAAACACACACATATACACAGACATACGCACATGCCCTCACACACACAAACAAACACACACACACACACACTACTAATGTGAGCCTTGGAGAGGTGGGCAGGAGCTAGATCAGTGATTGGGATTTTCACTGTATAAGACAGGAAGCTACTGAAAACTGGAGATTTATAGTGATCTGTTTATAAATATACACTATTTATATATGTTAATTACATGGATCTCCTGTAAGACTCTGTAAACCATGCTGGTTTGGAAGGGAATGGTTTGAAAAGTGTTGGTGAGGTAAGGTGATCTCAGCATATTTGGTTCCCTGGCTAAGGTGCCACATTCTTAGATGAAGTATAAAAGAGAAAGAGGAGGTTTGGGAAGAAACTAGCTTGGTTTTGCTAAAAATAAAACGGCTGTGTCTTCTAAATTGGTATGTTCAGGGGCCAGAAATATGGTTTAGCCATTAAGAGTAGATGCTGTTTATTCTTTCAAAGAGGGGCTTGAGAGATGGCTCAGTGGTTAAGAGCACTTCTGTTTCCAATACCCATGTGAGGCAGTTTCACAATGGCCTGTAACTCCAGCTCCAAGGATCCAACATCCTTTCTAGGCTCCTCAGAGGCAATCACACACATGCCCCCATGCAAACACATACATGTGATCAAAAATAAAACACTTTTTTAAGTTAAAAAAAAACAGATATGCATAGCAGGAAACCTGATATTTAAGCCTTGACTTAGAGGAAATGATGGGCTCAGAGACACTGTCTCAGCTGGGTTTCTATTGTAGTGAAAAGACACCATAGCTACAGAAACTCTTACAAAGAAAAAGCATCTAACTAGGGGGCTTACAGCATCAGAGGCTTAGTCCATTATCATCACGGTGCAACATGGTGGCGTGCAGGCAGACGTGGTGCTGGAGAAGAAGCTGAGACTCCTACATCTTGACTTTCGGGCAACAGGAAGTGGTTTGAGCAAAGGAGACCTCAAAGTCCACCCCCACTTCCTCCTTCCTCCTATAAGGCCACACCTATTCCAACAAAGTCACACCTCCTAATAGTGCCACTCCCTATGGGGGCCATTTTCTTTCCAACCCACCAGACACTTAATGGTGATTTTAAGGATATAAAAATATGAGATTTAAATGGTAAGCCTATAAATTATGATAAATTCAGTGTGTGAAGGTTCAAAAGTAATGAAGTCCGGAAGCTGAAATGCCAGCCTTGCAGTAAAATCAGATTAGAAGACACGCAGTGAAGACGTGAAGAGGAAGTAGTGAAGAGAGGTGACCTAGAATACGCTCGTTCTGAGCCAAATAAAGTCTTCCAGGGATTCAGAGAAGGGAAACAAAGCTGCACCCCCTTTTCCTGACCCAGGCCAGTGCTCTTCTTGGGGTAGCTAACCCAGGAGGCTCAGCCTTCTCAGCAATGGACTTGGGATTCTTTTGCCCCACAGGCAGGAAGCCAAATCAGTCTGTACTGCAAAGCCTTTTTAGAGAAAATGGAAACCTCATTGTGACTTCCTGTTATTTGTGGAACAACAGAAAACAACAATTTTTTGCAGAGAAACTCAGGTCCAGTTAGATCATCAGCATGCTACCAAAAACATGGAAGAAGCTTGTCTTGGTAGACAGCCTGAGACAATGCCAACCAGCAACCGTCGTTCCAAAGAGAATTTTTAAATGCTTATTTACGATTTTATGTAGGTGCCTGTGTGAGGCTATGTGTACCACGCACACACAGGAGCCTGTGAGGACCAGAAGTGGGTGTCGGACACCCTGTAAATGGGGTTACAGATATCTGGGAGCCACCTGGTGGTTGCTGGCATCCCAGCCTGGGTCCTGTCCAAGGGCACTGGACACTCCTGACTGCTGAGTCATCTCTCCAGCTGTGTAGCAACCTGCCCTGTATTTTTTAAGTCTGTGTATCTGGTTTGGAGGCCGAATAGGGTTGTAATATCATATTTCTTTTTAACTCTGAGAATTTCATATGTGCGTACAACATATTTAGGTCATACTCACCTCCCTTCTCCCCGTCTACGGCAGTTTGGTTCATTGGCTAGTTTCGAGTTTTCACTTCATTTTTGCTCTTTACCACCTCCAGAACCACGCTTTTTTGAAGGTAAAACTGACCAGGAGACTCTAGAGGAAGAAGCGATGAGACTTCAAGTAAATATTTTTCAAACTAATTTTTAAATATTTATAATTGAGGAATGAAATCAAAGAAGCCTAAAAATGAAGAATTACGATTTTTTTTTTCAGAACCAAAAGAATTTCTTTGGTTTGGTTTGTGGCTGGGATGTTTTCTGCTTTGTTTTTAGAATCTCTGTCAAGAAGCTGGAGAACAAAAATGGGTTTGGTCCACAGTACAAAAAAAAATATGTAACAGAAATATTTTAGAAATAAATTATTGTACACGCAGGAATGAAAGTGCAGGCATTACAACCCTGATAACGAATCTGAGCAAAACAAAACCAAGTAGCAACCTGTCTCAAAGAATGCCAGGCTCCAACTGAAGTTCTTTATTAGTGACTCGGAGCTGGGGAGCGGAGCGGTTCTCCTGGCCAAGGAGATGATGCGATCGTGCTGAGGGAAAGGAGAGAAGCTGATGTGTACAGAATCAGCGAGCAGGTAAGAGAAAACGGGTCGACTCCAGACCACGAGGTCTCCAGGAGCTGTGTTATCAGACCCTTGTCGCTTCCTGCAAAGGGACGTCCTTAAAAATTCTCCTGCCGATCAAGAGTTTTAAAACATTTACTTGACTTTAAAAAAGTTGTTCTTAAAATAAGATTGCCTGTTTTCTTTCCTCGGGACATTCTCGCCACCACGTGCATCGTGAGGGTCTGCGCGGCCTTTCCGTGGCTCCTGTAGGTGGTTCCACAAAGCGTCTCTCATACGCAGAGACTTTTAAAAGAAGCTTGATGACTCTGCCTTCCAAATCAAACAGATGGATGACCAAAAGAACGAAGGTTAAGTGGTGCTGACTAGGAGGTCCTACAACCACTGCAAAAATTAACAGCAGCCTGCAGGAACCGGAAGCAAAACATTTTCTTGTTCATGTAAGAACACAGCCCCGACACTTAGGCTGATGTCGGGCTGTTGTGCAGACAGCTTATGACACATTTACTCAGCAAAACAAAAACTGCAAATCTTTGTCTGTGCTTCTCCCAACATTTAGAGGAAGGCTCCTGAAGAGAGAATGAAAACAATACTCAGTAAACCACGTCCGCGCAATAGAAACACATGCGCTTTTCAGTTCCAAAGGCAAGAATTGTCATTAATGTCTACAATAAGAGAAGCTGTCGTGGGCTCACTGTGTTGGTGATAAAACAAAATATTAGTTGAAAAAAAATAAGTAAAAGCCCTAACAATATTATTAAGTAAAATATAATTCACGTGTGGATTTTAAATTGTTAAATTGTTTTACTTTTTTTTTTTTACCATCAACAGGCTAGAATGTCTCCCATCATATAATACATGTTGGTCATAAAAATAATACAATATAAATTTACTTACATAATTAACGGACAATAAAATTCAGACGAGGTTATGTAATTCAAAACAACCACTCTAACTTAAACAGCTAAATGTCTATTGTTACATGATTATTGAATAATGTAGAATATTGCAACTCAATATGGAATGAGAATATTCAATACCATAAACTATCAGATTGAGTGATTGCTTTGATTTTTAAATTTATTTTTCTATTTTGCATTATAAATGTGAATAATTGTATATAAATAAAAAGGTTATTCAGTGTGAAATTGGTCTAAGAACAGACCACGCTGGAAGGATAGTGTTCCAGCTAAGAAACCTGAGAAAAACGTGAAGCATAAAAATGAAATTTAAGGAAACCTTAGCTTTATGAAATTTTAAGATGTGAAACATAGAGTGCTTGAAATTTATAAGCATATGCAAACATTTTAAAATATTACCCGCAGCCAGCCATCATCACAGACTCCTTTTGCGTTGGTGTTCTGCTGGCATTACTTCTTTTCACACAAACAAGTGAAATCAAGGGAGTTGATAGTCAATTTGGGATGGGAGGTGAGTAGCCCTTTCAGACTTTAGGTCAAGGAGTTAGCGTCGCCCAACACCACACGGTTAGGGTTAGGATGAGGGTGAAGAAGCCAATAGCCTACCTGTGCTAAAGTTCCCTTGAAGATTATGAACATGGGAAAGCAGTAAACACAACATGGTGAAGCATTTAAGCCGAGCTCCCATGGGATCGGTGGCCCTCAGGCTGTCGTCTCTGCCCTGGTTTTCCCACAGAGAAAGTAACACCACATCCCAGTCACAGTCAGTGTTCATTAACAGATTTTCCTTCCAGATTATCACAGCCGGCTCCTGACATGTGTTTCTTTTCTCATTTTAATTATCGCACATGAAGGACCTCACTTAGTCATTTACATGTGCGGTGTTCTTTCAAACGTTCAAGGAGCATTCTTAGAATTATGTCATTATTGTCTTCATATTTTGCTAAAAAAAAAATCAGACAAAACGAAAGCAGATATTAGCCGTGGGGCAGCGATAATTTGAAAGAAATACTGAAGAACAGATTAAAATCACTAGGAAATAAGCACACGAGTTCGCAGAATCACAAGCTTAGTTTTGTAACTTCTAACCTAACTCACTACCGGTGAGCACGCCATGATCCTCTACAGTGTGTGAGGGACGGCAATTGTTTTGTGCTATGGGAAGAAACAGAATAAAAGCAAACACAAAGAAGCGTAATTGGAAACAGGAATAGAAGCTTCCCTGATGAACTTGGAATCTGGCTGAACAGGGAACATGAATTCTTAGGATTGCTAAGATACTATGCCAGCGAGAGGGAAACCACCGTCGGGACGGAATGTATGAGAGAAGAATAGATTTTTTTTGAAGGTAGTATGCTGTTATAGGAAAACCCTTGTAAAATGACCCCAGGTAAGACTGCCAACTCTGGGGATAACAAAATGTACATTCCCCTTGTTTACTTAAGTAAATCAAAGAACCCAGATTTTTATTGAACTCAACTAATTATTCAGCTAAGCAGAAGATGTCGCTACGAAGAAAGCTACCAACAACCGATGAACCCAGAAATGTCTCCAGAAATGCCCATTCTGAGAGCATTCGCCTTAACAGAATTGTGTTAGAGTAGACTGGTAAGATGCCGACAGAGTCAGGAGGTCCCTACAAAATACTATTGATGTGCTAAGAAGTTTAAATTGTTGAGTAGCATGCACTACATTGAGTAAATACTGTGAGGGTGGAGTGTGTATGATTGGAAGACAAAAGTGTGGCCTACACAAGCTGTGTTCAGCTCCTATTATATAAAGAACCATCACAATGGATATGCCAATGCCACACTACATGAAACACCCTTAGGAACCTACATACTAACTAAGTATTCAATACTAACCAAGTACTTAAGTGAAGGGTGAAGGCCATGCAAGTATAAGCAGTGGGGGGTGGCAGGGTGCTGTATGGTTGTGAGATTTTATTTCTATATGAAAATTTCAAAAGAATAAACTCATTTTGTAAATTCATTGTTCATTCTGATTGAGGTGGTGGGTTCTGAACAAGCTATGTCAGCACTTTTAGTAAAGTTTCTAGTGGGGCACCAAGCCCTGTTCTAGTTTTCTGCAGCTGCTTCTTTCTGTTAAGTGTGTGAAGACTTCTACTTCTCCTAGGCTTCAGCTTCATCTTCTAATCACCAACAAATGTCTTCTAAACTCTTTCAACCTCTCTCTGCAGCCTCTTTAGATAAACCACAGTGACATCATCACGTCTCTGAAATTAAGGACCAGTAAAACATTCCCCGAACATTTAAATGGTATGTCCCCAGTGAGCATAGCCCTAGGAGCTGGGAAGCAAAGATAAGGGATACACAGGGATCGCCCTGAAAACATGCTAAGCTTAAGCTTTTTCAGATGGGAGACTGCGGCCCTCCTGAGGCAGAGGAATTAATTTAGTGGATGGGACCGGCAATTTTAAAGACAGAGTTTTCAAAGCCATTGCTTCATGAAAGATCTGCCCCAATTATGCGTATATGCATACTGGGTCACAATAGAAAATTTATTCCATATTGTGGGTCACATTCAAAAGTTTGAAAAAAAATTTTTTGATTGGGAAAGTACCTACAAGAAATTTTCACACAATGGCTCATTCTCCAAAGACTGTCACAAACTGGTAACTTCAAACGATCTGTCTAAATTCACTGACAAGACTAAATAAATACCCACAGAACAGGTAGTCGTACCAGCAGGGTCCTGCTTTGAAAAAAAATGTTATCTTCCTCTAGATCTCTTTCATTAAAATGTTCACCAGTCAATCACAATGCTATGCAGTTGCAACAACAAAAAATTGGCATTAGTTAATCCAACAGAGGGCGAGGTAAATACGATACCGCTTGAACATGCTTGGGCCTCAAGAAGGGGACGTGCAATTAGGAGCGTTAGACTCTGCGTTGATTTTTAAGGGTGAAAACTCTCATGTAGTAATTCTAAGGCACTTTCGTAGGAGGGAGGAATGGTACCACAACGTTTGAATTATGAAACACCAAGTAACTTAGTCCTAATGAGAGATTTGAATAGCCAGACACTTGTGGAGACTGACTCACACCATCTGGAAGTGTGAATAGCCACACACTTGTGGAGACTGACTCACACCAGCTGGAAGTGTGAGCTCCAGAGTTCCTAGGTTTGCCTTCATTTCTCAAGCTAAATTCTTACTGATTTATAAACAATGTGAGGGCAGAAAAAAAATGTATTCAATACTTTGCACACAATAAATATAAGATTATCATTGCTGAACATATTGCTGCCATTCATTTATTTTTATTTCATCTTATTAAAATATTTACCTATATTCAATATAGATACAAATATCACTATACAATACATATAGTTCTTGGAAAATCTCAAGCCATGTAGCCTATGCTTTTGTAATTCATAAGTAATTAAAGCCACTGAATGTTAACGGCAATATTTTATCCTAGCAAAGAGAGACACAAATCTAAATCACAAAATAACAACGGACACTGGACCTAAGCGGTGTTCAGAAATCTACACTCAAGCTATGTAGAAAACTCACTACCTTGGTGACCTGGGGATTGCAAAAATCAAGACTTTCCTTGGCACCAAGGTACTTGGACATTTAAGGGGAATTAAGGTTTCACAATTGCTATAGTAACTCAGCCCTGATCCCATTCTCTGAAAGGTCAGCCTTGGCAATGCAAACTGGAGCATCATCCCCAGGGTAGTGAGGAGAACAGTAAAAGGCAGCATTAACCAGGGATTTCTGCTGTGGCTCAGTTACTAAAGATGTGGGGGGATGACTGTTGGCATCGGGTTTATGCGTAACTCTGGTGTAATGTAGGGAGGGGGCACCAGGGCCAATGAGCTTCTAAAGGCCCAGCACCAGATCTAGGGTCCCAACTCTGTTGTCCTGCCAGCCCATACCTGCCGCCATGAGCGAAGTCACTGTACCCAGAACAACCTGCAGATTCTCACCTGTGTGACTGTCCCGGCTCTCACTAGACTAATTTCCTATCTCATTTCCAGGGTCCTCCTAGTCCTGTGATGACTGACCTTTCCTTGAATGTAAACTATTCCTTAAAGGACTCGTTCTGTACAGCCAGCCTGGCTTTCTCACAGGGCTGTGTCTTGTGTGACTATTGCATGTTAGGGTAGCATTCTTACCTCATCTCCCTCTGGCCCGTAGGAGCCTCGACCAAGTTCCTGTCCACCTCCAGAAACACCCAACAGAGGCACAGTGACTCAAGGACTAGCTGTGTCCCAAGGGCTGATTTTAGATACTTCTCTTGTATAGTGGTTGTTATTTACAAATTTTATCATTTAACTTTTATAGTCATGCATTTTACAATGCCAAAGTTTTTGAGGTCTAATAGAATATTAAAATATGAAAGTTCATGCTTTCAAAGGAAAATTTAGCACATGTAGCATACAAACCAAAACCAATTAATCAAAGACATTAGTACTTCTGTAGTAAACTTATAAATTATTCCCTCCAATGGAATAAAAGACTGTAAATGTCTCACACTAGTAAAAGTCAGGATTTCTGCCAAGTGGGTTAATTTTGGATTAGATTTTTATTTTCAAATACACTCTAAAACAAACAAGCTTTCGGGCATTTTGGATTTCAAAATTACTTATCAAGGATTGCTTATCTAATAAATAATACAGCCCATGACATGATTATTTTTCTCAATAGACTATATCAGAGCATCAGGCACCATCTAGTGCCTTTTTCCTTTTCTTTTCTGAATAAAGTCTATGTTTTCCTGGCTGTCCCGGAACTTGATATATAGACTAGGGAGACCTTGACCTCACAGAGATCCCCCTGCTTCTACCTTTTGAGTGCTGGGTTTAAAGGCGTGTGCCACCATGCCATAGACCATCTATTCCAATTCTCCACACCTCTAGAAAACTTCCTTGCAGAACACTCAACAAAAAGCCAACATTTGTTTGAATAATTGTTCATTAAGTAAGTACCGTGTGCCAAAACTCTACTCCAGAGTTGGGAGAAAGGCTTTTAAAACTCTTGTAACACATAGAATCTGACTTTGACAGCATTAGGGTTTTAGGAAGACCAAAGCAGATGTTCTAGTACAAGTCTGTGGCTAAGCATCAGCATTGATGGTTCAACAATGAGGAGGTCGGCAGTGGGAGTGATAAACTGAAGCATGAAACGGAAATTTAATGCGCCATGGCGGAGCTGTCAATACCTCACTGCTGTCAAAGTTGTCACAATGATTTCTGGTCTTGACAGGAGCAGCACTCAGTCTGATGGAGAATTCTGTTAGCTCAGACAGTCACGGTTTGGGAAACTCGTGCAGCTTTGCATTTAGGCAGATGTTTTTCCAAACGATTTCATTGACACTAACTCTAATTGTAGAATTCATAGAGAAGACTCTTCAAATCTCAAACTAGAGGTTATAAAACTATGGTGAGCCGGGCGGTGGTAGCACCCACCGTTAATCCGAGCACTCGGGAGGCAGAGGCAGGCGGATCTCTGTGAGTTCAAGGCTAACCTGGTCTACAGAGTGAGTTCCAGGACAGGTTCCAAAACTACAGAGAGAAACTCTGTCTCGTACAGACTAAACAAAAGAAAAAACTATGATGCACCAACTAGACCGAGCTGCCGCAGACGGGACAGTCGCAGTCTGTGCAAAGAGGAAATTACTTTATATATATTTATATATATATATATATTGTCATTTGGTGTTGAATGGTTGAAAGGAATGGTGAATGTTAGTAAAAGTGAATACCTTCTCTAAATTTGTTTTTAAATGTATCCAGGCATGGTGATCCACACCTTACATCGCAGCACTCAGGAGGGAGAGGCAGGAGGATCTCTGAGCTTGAGGCATTCAGACCAACCAAGACTATGTAGTGAGACCTTGTCTCAAAGAAACAAAAAAATTTTTTACAAATTATGTCACGTGTGTTTGGGGGGTGGGGCACATATGTACCACAAAACATCTGTGAAATCAAAAGACTCCCCCCTCCAGGGTCTCCCTAAGTTGCCAAGGTTGGACTTGAACTTACAATCTTAGTGCCTCAGCATTCACATATCTGGATGGCACCTGCCACTCTGGGACTTTTCTACATTGATTCATGGCATCACAGTCCAACATTCACTTAGGAATCAAAGCCTAGCCAGTGGACTCTAGGCATGCCCCTTATAACAACCAAAACCCATCTTTACGTGGCAATTCCCTTAAGCTACGTTCTTTATCTGATACCAAGAGAAACGTGAAGTATTTTTAGAACATTGGCCTCTGTCAACAGAAGACAGAGAGCATCCTAGCTATGGCAATGGCAGGAACGACCTGGAAAAAAGCCCAGTGCTGGGGGAGAAAATGAAAGGAAGGTCCATAAGTGATATCAGATGACATTTCTGTAGGGCTGTTTTGGTGATGATGTCATCTGACATGGTCCATAGGGTTATTTAGGGTGAGCGTGACAACCTCTTAATGAGAAGATTGGGAAGTTGCCCGAAAAGAGCCTTCTGTGACGTCTAAGGCCAAGGCACATGGATGAAACCTATCTATAGGAGTGTAACTATGACGTGTAAGGCAAGGCACATGGATGAAACCTATCTATAGGAGTGTAACTATGACGTGTAAGGCAAGGCACATGGATGAAGCGTATCTGTAGACGTGTAACTATGACTCTTGAGGCAGTAAATGGAGGTTAAACACAAACAGCTGGCCCAGGGGAAGCAGGCGGTGTGAGCATCTATTTCAGTCTGGCATTTCACCAGGCCATAAGTCTTCTTTATCTGTTATTTGAGTCCCCTGAGCAACATAGATTACATTTCAGCGTCTAAGGAAATAAACTTTTAAAGGTTGCTTTCATTTAGTTAAAAAAAAAAAAAAAGCATCCTACCCTTATCTTTTAAATTTACTTTAAAATTTGAGTAGCACTGGCTTTTTTTCCTCCTTCTTAAGAAAGAACTCTTTGGGAGATAAACTTGCCACACAGCTGCCCTTTAAAGACACTCAGAAGTACACACTCTCTACTTTTATATTGTACATCTCTCTCCGACCCCCACTTCAGAACATTATCAGAGTTTTGCATCCTCTAGCAGATCCATTCATTTGTTCAGAGACACTGAGTCTGTGCAAATGCAACTTGAACATCAAGATAATGCCATGCACAGCAGAGTTAATAGAATGAAATACAAAAACAGACGTACTAGCAAATTTACTACTGAGCATTATCCCAAAGAGCCCAGTGTAGCACTCACTCTACAAAGATGGGGAAATTCCAGACAATCTGTTTATCTCTGGTGTACCTGTCAAATCGGCTTCTAAATATTTATGTTTGTGCCCATAAATCTCTGCATCTGCCAGCTTTGGTAAGAGAAGCATCTCTTTGCTGTGGGTGCCAGATACTGGAGTGACTCAGAACCCCCAAAGAGCTGAGAATGTTTCTTCTGAGTGCTCGGCCCTAAGTGGGACGTCCCTCCCGCTCCCTCCAAGGTGCAGCAAACACTGTAGGACAGGCAGAAGGAATACAAGAGCCAGAGCATGGGAAGGAGTTCTGTGAAATACTGTCTTCTAGGCGTGGCAGGGCCTTTGTGCCTGACCTCTCAGCAGCTCGCCTTACCTGCACAAGAGCTGTACAAGGCTAGACTGATCAGCATTCTGTCAGGGAGTATGGAGATCCTCAGGAGGCCCTGCCCCTCCCTAAGAATCTGTAGGAAGTTGAGGGTTTCTAAGGGAAGAAGAGACATTTTCTTCAGTGGTCCAGCCACTGGAAAGTTGTCCACCCATGCTCCTATAAGCAACCCTAATAGAATCCGCAGGATAACACTTATGAAGGAAGGAAGGGAGGGAGGAAGGAAAGAAAGAAGGAAGGATAGTAGGGAGGAAGAAGAGGGAAGAAGAGAGGGAAGGGAGAAAGGGAGGGGAAGAGAGAGGGAGGGAGGGGAAGGGAAAGAGAGAGAGAGAGAGAGAGAGAGAGAGAGAGAGAGAGAGAAGGCATAGGTCTGGAGAGATGGCTCAGCGGTTAAGAGCACTGGCTGCTCTTCCAGAGACCCTGAGTTCAATTCTCAGCAATCACATGCTGTCCACAACCATCTATAGTGGGATCTGATGCTCTTTTCTGTCATAAAGGTGTTCGTGCAGATAGAGCACCCATATACATAACATAAACAAGAAAATCTTTAAGAAAAGCAAAAGACATGAAAGCAATAGATTAAAATGGGAAGTAGTTTGGAAGAAAGGGGAGAGGAGAAGGATGGGCATGGAAAGGGAGGGATTATAAACAAAACATATTAAATACATGTGTGAAATATCATAAGGAAAACCACTAGTAAGGGTTGGAGATGGCTCAGCAGTTAGGAGCACTGGTTACTCTTGTAGGCCGAAATCCAGTTCCCAGCACTCACATGACCCTTTTCAGATTTCTGTGGTCACATGTATGCACGTGGTACACACACACACTCAGGAATACAAGTACACAAAAAAGTAAAATAACTAACTATCGTAAAGCATTAAAAATAATTGATAAGCCGGGCGATGGTGGTGCATGCCTTTAATCCCAGCACTCGGGAGGCAGAGGCAGGCAGATCTCTGTGAGTTCGAGGCCAGCCTGGTCTAGAAAAGCTAGTTCCAGGACAGGAACCAAAAAAGCTACGGAGAAACCCTGTCTCGAAAATCAAAAAAAAAATTGATAATATAGACTTTAAAGCTCTGAAAAATAAAAAAGAAAGGCAAATATCATGTTTTATCCCATAGACGGAACCCAGATTTTAGATATAAATTAGATATCAATAATAAAATATATTAAATACATATTTTAAGACACAAATATATATTAATTGCAAGAAAGCAAAAAGGGGGGACTCTTTGGGGGAGGAATGGGCCAGCAGGGTGGGGGAGAAAAGGACAGGAGCTATGTCTGACTTACCATGACCATGAATAACTTGGGAGGAAAGGGATAGTCCCGCTTCTAGAGTGTGTCAAGTTGACATAAGAGGGCAGCTCAAGAGGGAACTACAGTTAAGTATGTGCAAAGTGCTGCAATCTCCATGTTTGGTGAAGCTACTGTGGTAGCTTCAAAAACTATAAAAATGCCCCTGGCACTGTGAGCCACCAAGTGGTTGCTGGGAATTGAACTCAGAACCTCTGGAAGAGCAGCTAGTGCTTTTAACCTCTGAGCCGTCTCTCCAGGCCCTGCTAATTATTCTTAAACAAACTATATTTTTAAACTGTGCTTATTTATTTATTTATTTGGGGTGTTTGTTTTGGTGCATTTGTGTGTACCATGGCATGTGTATGGGGGTCAACTTGGGGGATCCAATGCTCTCCTCCAGCCGTGAGGTACTAGAAATTGAATCAGGTCGCCAGGCTGGGTGGTAAGAAACTACCCACCGACCATCTTGCTAGCCCTCAAATTGCTTTATCCTTACAGAAATCATGTTGTTTGGGACTTAATCCTTTTAATATTATCACAGAAATGCTCATTTCTTTCGGAAGCTTAAAACATAATCTGTTAATGCTGAAGGTTAATCTCTGTCTCTGAAAAACACGTGTAACAGCTTTGATATGATATGATACATGTTCTTAGCATGTAGAGAGGTAGCAGGCAACTCAGTAAACGAATTTTAGTAAAATATTGCACTAACTGCTATTTTTTATATCATGGAGCAACAATTGTAGACTACCAAATGAAAAATCATGATGACCAATTTTAGGAAGTTAAGTGTGTGTGTGCGTCCTCAAACATGTTCACATGTACTTGGGTGCATGTGTATGTGAATGTATATGCACGTATGTCCAAGTACACATGGAGGCCAGAGATTCCTAACAGTTGTCTTCATGGTCACTTTCCACTTTGTGCACTGAGCAGAGTGTCGAGCTCACGGGTTTGCTTGTCTCACTAGCCAGCTTGCCCCAGGAATTCTCCACCCCTACTTCCCAGGACTGCAGGGATAATAAGGGGCTGCCACACCACGAGCCTTGTTATGCGGGTGCTATGGATTTAAACTCCAGTCCTCACACTTGTGCAGCCCAGCCTGTCACCCATTAAACCATCATCCTGGCTTCAATAAGCGATTTTTGTATGCCAAATTGTACTTGCTTGTAAATTCTGTAATAAGGGCTTTTTTTTTTTTTTCGAGACAGGGTTTCTCTGTGGCTTTGGAGCCTGTCCTGGAACTAGCTCTGTAGACCAGGCTGGTCTCGAACTCACAGAGATCCGCCTGCCTCTGCCTCCAGAGTGCTGGGATTAAAGGCTTGTGCCACCACCGCCCGGCTGTAATAAGGTTTTTACAGAAATTTATAAGGGAGCTCACACTGGGCTGTACCTGTTTGGTTCTGTTCACTTAGTTCACTTTCTGGAGGACTCCACTCAAGACACACAAAGCTGCTGCCGCCTGTCATGAGCTTTCCATCCAGAAGGGAGAGTGTGAAACCAGCACAAACCAGTCCTATGCATGGAATAGGTAAGCACAAGTCACCCTTACACACCTGGGATACGTAAGCACAAGTCACCCTCACACACCTGTAAGAAGTAAACACTAAGTGCAGAGGACATTGGAGACTTTAGTGGTAGGAGAGATTAGAGAACTTCACAAAAGATCTAGCATTTAAATCAGGCTTTAAGGGTCAAATGGAATTTGCAAAGAGATACAGTAGAGGAAAACGTAAAGGTAACTTACTATCATATGTTTATCATAGCCACTACATTTCAAGCACATGTAAGATACCGTATTCGTGACCTCACCACTGATGTGACACACTACCTCACAAAGAGCAATACAAGGGAGGAAGACGCATGTGGCAAAGAGCCTGGCAGCAGAGGCACGCAGACAACACCTCTCACACGTGGAAGTCCAGGAGAGGGATCAGGGTTCGCTGGCACTCCTCCCCCTTTGTTCCGTTTAGGGCCCCAGCCTGTACCACCTCTGTTCCTTCAGTGTGGGTCATCTCCCCTCAGTTAAACCTCTCCAGAAAACCCACCATAGACACACCTAGAGCTCTGTCTCCTAGATGAGCCCCATCGAGTCTACAATGAAGGTTAATTCCCACAGGGATGATGCTACATCTATTCTGAAAATGTATCAATATATTCTTCTCCTCACTTGCTAAATTGATGCTAAAGGGAGACATATCTAAATGCTACACAAAGAACTGTATCCTAACTTTTAAAACACTAACAAAACCAAACAATAACAGGAGTGGTCCTTGATGAGTAACACCTGCTTACTGTGGAGAGCATCCGGACGGGTCCGGGTGTTGGCGACTCAAGTTTTTAATCAGAATCTTTGCCACATTTTAATCAGTCATGACTTCACGGTGTCCTTGTGGAAATAAGATGGATATTGACTAATTTTAAAATAATTTGAACAGGAAGCTTAATATTTAAAATGTACCATTTAATTGGTCAATATATAAAAGAAGAAATTTCCAGCCCTATGTGGTTGGTTGAATGAAAATGTCCCCATAGGCCCCATAGGAGAAGCACTGTTAGTGGGTGTGGCCTTGTTGAAGTAGGTGTGGTGTTGCTGGAGAAACTGTGTCACTGGGGTTGGGCTTTGAGGACTCAGAAGCTCAAGCCAAGCCCAATGGCTCACTTGCTCTTCCTGCTGCCTGCCAGTCCAGATGTAAAACTCGGAACAACCTCTCCAGCACCGTGTCTGCCTGCATGTCACCATACTTCCCTCCATACTGATAATGAATGAAACCTCTGACTTGTAAGCCAATTACAATGCATTGTTTTCCTTCATAAGAGTTGCCATGGTTGTGACATCTTTTCACGGCAATAGAAACCCTTACCAAGACACCCTATCTGGCGGTCGAGCCCTAGCAATATAAACTCGCAGACCCTGCCGTGAGACTTACATTCCCTCATGTAAAACACACATTCGCTGCAGATCTCAGGGGTGTTCATATACAACGATAAACAAACTGAAGGTAAACCGCTACATGCATTTAGTTTCCTATGTAATTTTCCTAAGTTATTGAACTTAATCTAACCTTACCAAAGAGAAAGAACTGTTTAACCACTTTTACTTTATCCCTGCTTGGGGTGTAGCTGGTACAGAAGAGGTTGACTTCCACTACCAGATGCACATACAGCAGGTTGAAGATTTGTGTTTAGCAGAAGCTGGGAAGATGCCTAACTAACTACTGTCTGCTTGAACTATAGTCATTGAGCCCCTCCTCCCCCCTAAAAACCTAATCATACAGATCTTAAGTCCGGGGGTCCTGTCATGATTAATTTTTGGCCAGAATAACATTATCTTCAAACCGCGCGACAATGGGGCCATTGGGACTCGTCTTTGAAATAGAAGCTGCTGGGAAATTACGCGTGCGCATCAGAGTAAACACTAACAGATGACAGGTCTCTTCAAGTCCCATGCATCTTGTCTTTTATAATCACTGCCAAATAATTGTTCAAAACGACCAGAAACCACCTTTGAAAACTGAAGTCTAGCAGCAGCGCCGGTCTTCATGGGAAGCCCATCCCTCCGAGGCACAGACCACGTGCAGCCCACGCAGCTCCACTCATCGCCTTGTTAGCCCTGTTAGCACAGGACTCGTGCGCCGTGGATCTGGGGATTTCTTCTCATCTCTGATCAGTTTGCACGTCACTAGTCTCCATTAGGATTTAGCTCTGCATTCAAGGGTGACAAAAAAATTAAATAATTCATATCATCTTTGCCCCATTTCCCTAGTGGTAAATTCATAAATGATTCGTTGGCCACGATGAATCAAAAAATAATATAATTCTCATAGTTTGGTAAAGACTAATTATAAACAGTATTGATATAAATGTATTTTAAAATGTCTTTATAGATTGGGTTAACTTTGCCTTGTTTCTTGGTTACTGATATGTGATCTCTCAGACAGCAATAAACGAAAAAAGTCTTGCAAAAATTTTTATTTCAACAACGTAGGCCAAATCTTAATAAACATTTCGTTCCAGAGCCTGAAGGATTTTTAATGAATGCTATAATATTAATAGCCAAGGATGGAAATTCTGTCCTCTCCTCTTCCTTTTAAAAGGAGAAGTCGGCAAACCTGAAAATTGTGTTTCTACTTTTCAGTCCTGTACTGACCTTTCAATCCGACACCCCCGTTTAAAGAGAGCAAAGGGGGAGGTGCAAACATCAAACCACTGGAAGGCCCCTCAAAGTGGGGTCCCTCAGCTAAAAGCAGCAAGAATCCTTGAGGATCCAGTACTCTGCCTCCCCTCTGCATCCGGTTCGAATTTGTCCCCTCAGCGCCCCCTGCCGGTCGGAAGCGCGGACGCGGGGCAGGGCAGCTCTCCGTCCAGTGTGCGCCCCAGGGCGGGCGCTGAGGGCAGGAAAGGGCGAGCACTCTGGGCAGCCGCCACCACGGCCGCGAACGCGCGTGGGATGTGGCTCCGCAGCCCGCAGGAAAGGGAGAGCGGCCCGCAGCCGGGTCTGCGCCCGGGGTCATCCATCCGGTCTCGGCTCCGCGTGGGCCCGTCACATCTCGTGGGCGCCCGCACTCCCACTCCGCGTGCCTCCAACTTTACACTCCCCACGACGGGTGCCCGAGTGGCATTCGCCTTTCCCGCCGACCTCTCGTCCCCCTCGCCGCCTTGGGACCCGCGGAGACCCCACGCGGGACTGCGGCTGTGGAGGCGCTGCGTGCGGGGCTGCAGCGGGTGCGAGCTGAGCTGCGGACTCACTACGAGGCTGGGAGCTGCCAGGAGGCTTGAGGCGTGGGAACTGAGGGCTTGTGACTCTTTCCTAAGAGAGGTCCTGTAGCCTTGTCTGTCCCTGCCCACTCCGTGCCTCACCTCTGCCCAGTTCTCTACCTTGTCTTCTTTGCTCCCCATTTCCCTCTTAGAGCTGTTTCTCTGCCCACCTCCCCACTTCCACTTTCCCCATTCACTGCTTGCTTGCTTTCATCCCCAAAGCTCTCCACTTGGATTTGTTTGAGCCATCACCACCTACAAACCTAGTTCTTTCTTTTCTTCTGATTTTTTTGTTTGTTTGTTTTTGAGGCAGAGTTTCTCTGTTTAACCCTGGTTGTCCGGGAACTACCTCTGTAGATCAGACAGTCCTTGAACTCAGAGGTCCCCTTGCCTCGTCCTCAAGTGCTGGGATTAAAGACGTGCACCACAACCTCCCAGCAAAATCTAATTGTTTCTTAGTTCATCTGAAATAAGTGTCTCAAGCCGAAGGTTAAGTTCATCCTTTTTACCCACAGAGAAAAACAGCTTCAGGTATTCTAGAGGGCTCCACCTGAAGTTTTCTACACGGGTCAAGATGAAGCGCCACTAAGAGAAGCCCACCCACTCCTTCGGAAGGTCAAAGATAGTGTGGTCTTGCCTGGTACCAGCTAAGAGTGCTCAAGGACAGGTGAGCAGGCTGAAGTCTGGTCACAGGCCAGGTGAGAACTCTGACAAAATTCCAGACCTCCATGGCAGTGGTCCAAAGCCTGATCCCAGCCCTGCATCTGTGGTTCCAAAACTCTGACGGTGTGAAGTGGCTCCGCTGATAATTCCTTCCTGTCATTGCATGATCCACCTGCTACGCCCTTCCTCTGCTGCGACTCAGGATATCAATTCTGTCTTTGGAGAATGGTCAAAGTGGACCAGTAGCTCGAACTAGCCACAATCCTTTGTCTGTTGGTAACTTCTATTACTCTATCAGAGTCAAAATACAAAGACCTGCATTTGAATCCTGACCACAGACCATGTTTCTCTTCCTGCTCTTTGGAGATAGTTACAGACAACTAAGTTGCTCTCACTATTTGCATAGACAAAGCATTGGCTGGAGGCTAATGAGCTGAGAGTCTCTAAGAAGATTGCAAGGACCAGAACTTGAATTTAGAAAGAACACACACAGCTCTTCCTCTCAACTAAGAGGTTCTAAACAAGTGACTAGCCCCTTATTTAATCATGCACTAAATAGAGTTGTTGGATAAGCTGTGTGGTTCCTACAGCCCTTTCATGTTTGGAGGTCTTTCGCCAAAAGGATAGAGAAAGCTTCTTTCTTTCTTTCTTTCTTTCTTTCTTTCTTTCTTTCTTTCTTTCTTTCTTTCTTTCCTCTTCCTCCTCCTC
>NW_026067896.1:1761378-1769337 GCF_014885135.2 Alexandromys fortis | reverse complement strand
GCTTCTTATATCGAACATTTTACTAGCTTAATTTGGTTGTTTTCCTTTTCTTTTCCAGTCTTTAAAAATATTTACACATTCAGAAAGAAATTTGGTAAATAATTTAAGCACTAAGAGAAGTCTGGAAAATGAGGAAAAGAAAGTAAAGAAGGGATCAATCGATGGCACAGAAGAGAGCATC
Source organism: Alexandromys fortis (assembly GCF_014885135.2). Classification (NCBI taxonomy): domain Eukaryota; kingdom Metazoa; phylum Chordata; class Mammalia; order Rodentia; family Cricetidae; genus Alexandromys; species Alexandromys fortis. The sequence goes on along the minus strand of NW_026067896.1, from coordinate 1,769,156 downwards.
CTCAATGATGTAAACCAGAGCCCCTTAGAACTCAGCCCCCGGGGTCAAGCTTATGCAGGAATACAGTAGCTCAAGTTAGAAGAAGGCAAGAAGCTCATTTTATCAGTTCCAGTCACGCTGTCTTCTATCCTAGGCTGCCCCCAGCTCTCCTTTCCAGGGATGAAAGAAATGCGACCATCAGAAAAGTACAGAAGAAAACCTAGGGAAGAGAGAAATGGGGTTGATGGAGACTCGCATCGGGGCCACCTTAACTCCGAGCTGTCGTTCCTTTAGCTTCCTAGGTGCAGACACCAGAACCAAAACTTTAGAAATAGCTGTTTCAAAATCCAGTCCCTTAACCCATGTCTTACGCAGCATCTGCTATGATGTCTGCAAGTGCTCACACCATGTATGTGTTTGGGGGGGGGGGGGATAGACTTTGATACTGAGTTTAAAGACTGATGAACACGGGCAGTACGGAAAATGTTTTCACACAGCAGTCCGTGAGTGCCGTGAGGTCCTAGAGTCAGTACAGAGGAAAAGGTCCTTACAGGAGTGACTTGAGCTGGGCTCTAAAGGAAGAAAGGAAAGGGGCGGTTGCGGCAGGGGAAGAAGATCCCGGACATGCAGAAAGGTTCGAGGGTAGAAAGAGCTTCCTTTCGAGAAGCGCCTGCCATCCACTGAAGCAGAAACCAGCGAACAAATGTAGTGGGAAAGAGATCACCAGGAGCTGGAGGAGACTCGATGGGTCTTGTGAAACGAACTTGAAACTTTATCCTGAACGCTGGGGTAAAGCCTTGGGAGATTGTGAGTGGGGAATGCAGGATGCCCTCTGAGTCTCAGAGCAAACATCTTGACAGCAATACCGAGGGCAGGTGGAAAGTCTGGGTGGATTACAGGGCAAGCCAGTCAGAAGATCATTGCAGTGGTGCCTGGCAGAAGTGATGAGAATCTGAAGCCTAGGTGGAGATAGTGGCTATGGAAATGAAATTAAGAGATTTCAAGGGGAAAGGGAGGGGCTGATACCAGAGATGATAATGAAGAGATGTGTTGACTGATTGAGCGAGAGGTGAGTGAGAATGAGAAGTAGAGAGAGGTTCCCAGGCTGACTGAGACTCAGTGGTGCCACTCACTGGGAGAGGAACTGGGATTGGGGCAAAAGTACGGCATGTTCATCTTGGAACATACACTTTGGTGTGTCTGTAAGACGTGCAAGTAGAGAGGCCAGAGGAATGGACAGCCATGCAGTCACAAGTAGCGTTGAAACCACGGATTTCAATAAAGTCAGTCAAAAATGCTAAATAATAACACACTGTGTTCTGTGCACGCCTTTAAAGCCTGGACTCGGGAGGCAGAGGCAGGTGAATAGCTGTGAGTTCAAGGCCAGCCTGGTCGACAGAGTGAGTTCCAGGATAGCCACGGTCTTGAGGGTAGAAGGAAAATATATAAACAAGCATCATATAAGAGATAACTAATTATACCCTAACCAGTGACCCCGCCCCGCCCCAATAATGGACATTGAATTTAGGATCTTGAGCTGCTAAGTACATACATCTACATACATGTTATTCATGGACTTCCCCATGCTCTTAGAATCTAGCCACCCTAAAAGGTCAGTGTTTTCAAGTAGAAAACTTCAGTGCTAAAATGGTAAGAAATTTGACCAGGCCCAAGAGTCAGAGCAAACCTCCCTTTAGCTATGGGATGTACGTGTATTTGTTTTCTCTGAGCCTTGGTTCCATCCCCTGCAAAATGGGATTGATAGACCCTACTATTGAGGGTTGCTGGAGGGATCACCTGAGATAGCATCATTGCTAGTCACCCTTAGTGGTGACCATAGCTCCCTCTGATCTTAAAAAAGTTTTTGTTTATGTAAATGTGTACACGAGTGTTTGCTACCTATGTAGAGTCCTAGGAGGCCAGAAGAAGAGGGCGTCAAAGTCCCTGGGGATTGTGAGCCACCGGACACGGATTTAGTAACAACTCAGGTCCTCTGCAATAGCAGTGAACGCTCTTAACTGTTGAGCCGTTTCTCTAGCTTCTATTTAACACTGACTTTTAGAATAATGGTAGTGGAGTGGCCTCAGGGCTTTGAGCTGCTCAAGCCCTCTACCAACGTGCCCTCTTTTTTACTGCACCACACAGGGCTCACAAAGTTGCCTGGGCTGGCCTTGAACTTGTGGTTCTCCTGCCTTAGCTTTCTGACTAGCTGGAATTTGGAGCTTGCTGCTGGGCCTGGCAACTATACTCTTAAAATAAATGGAATTGTGTTTCTATAAACTATACAACTTGCTCTTATAAGATGTGTATGTGTGTGAATGTATTAAATACTTATATTAAAGTGGTTACAATAAAAGCCATGAGTGGTGGTGCAGGCCTTTAGTCCCAGTACTTGAAAGGCAGAGAGGCAAGCAGATTTCTGAGTTCAAGACCATCCTGGTCTACAAAGCAAGTTCTAGGACAGCCAGGGCTACACAGAGAAACCTTGTCTCAAAAAAAAAAAAAAAAAGAAAAAACTTACAATAATGGAGCTAATGAATATGTCTATCATCCCACATTCTATCCATTTTTTGTTGCATCTGCAGCTGTAATCTATACATTCAGCAAAAGAAAACTTGCATAGAAGACTTATTAATGTCTTCATGATGTACATTAGAGTTTTTTAAGAAAACAGATTATCAAGCTCCCTACAAGGGGAGCTGGCTAGGCAGTAAGTAGACTCCCCTGCTACGTTAGATCTTTCAACCATTTCTCTTCTTCACCCCACATCCCCCATCTCCCTATATTCCTAGTAAAGACATCTTACTATTTCACAGCCCTTATGTTTCTACTCAAACATCACTGAGAAAGGTGGATTTGGGCAAAGCCAGAAACTACTGACAGGCGCCTAAGTACAGCAAGAAAACATTATAACCAAAGGAACCTTCCAGACTGAAGGTAAGAGAAAGGTCTTGGAGAACAATTCAGAAACACTATTTGTATTACCAAAATCAAAAGGCCTAAGGAGACCAAGAGATGAGTACATTATTGTTCAGTGATGTGCTTTTAATCCTCTAATATGATTTTAGGGATTTCAAAGTATAGGACTTTTGATCATGGCAGTTCTTTAAAGTTTTTTTTTTTCCACATTTGTTTCAAGGAATGCAGCAACATGCTCTACCCCAGGGCTTCTGTCCTTTCACCTAGTCAGTGAAGATCCTAGGCAGTCTGAGGGGGGTTGTTTTCTTTTATACTTTGAGACAAGGTCTTATTGTATGTCCGATGGTCTTATTGTGAACTCACATATACAATCCAGGCTGTCATCAAACTCATGATCCTCCTGCCTCAGCATCCTGAGTGCTAAGGCAACAGATATGCCCCAGCACATCCAGCTTCCTAAGGCTCACAGACCTTCAGTCAGCAAGAGACGTCAGGACACTGCCCATTGTGGTGGTTCTAAAGCCATCTTCATTAACCGTCTTCTATGGTGAGAAGACACCCATGAAACCGGGCAAAACTGAAATGTCATTAGAATTTATTTCATGGACAATTGTCCTCTCTGGGCTATGTTAATCGCATACGTCAGGATGGCAATAGGTCTTTCCAATGGAGCAGAGCTATGATCAGAGCCGGATTGGAAATTCTGGTTATACTTTGGCAATCAGGTGCTTTATTATCAGACTTCGCGGAGACATTAGTTGTTAATGTACGTTATGTGGTTCAGGGGTTCTGATGACAAATCTCTTTTTCTCAGTGTTTACAAGATGTCTATTGGTGGATTATGGTTCATTGTATGCTGGAGACAGTCACATGAATGTTCTTCCACCACGCGGTCTTCTCTGCCTGTGAGAGCTCCTTCACCCCCACTGGCAGAGGAATCTTCTCCGTACTTCTGCATACTTCATTGGAAGTGTACAAATACCTGCATCATAATATCTGTCTGTCTGTCTGTCTCCCTCCCTCCTTCCCTCCTTCCCTCCTTTCTTTCTTTCTTTCTTTCTTTCTTTTTTTCTTTCTTTCTTTCTTTCTTTCGTGTCCATGGGTTTCTTTTTCCTTATTTGTCTGTCTCTCAGATATGTCTGTATAGTGCCTAACACGCAATGGTACTAAAATGTTTACCGAATAAACTATTGAAAGAGAAGTATTGGAAAAATATAATTTGAGTCAGAGGGACATATCCTGCTTACAGACGGACTCTAAGGTTCCTTATAGGACCCCAGGGTGCAGATAGACAAAAAGTATACCCCTCCTGTTGACACACCCACTAGGCAAACACCTATCTCATGTTGTTTCATCCAGACAACCTTAATCATTACCAAGGGCTCCTGCAAGTGGAACCATAGCCGAATAATTCCATCGGATTGTTTCCATAAGGCTCAAGAGAGAAAGCATGACCAGGGAAAAGGAATCCTTAATTATGTCTTAAAAATATGATCAAAAGCAGCTTTTAAGAAAAGTGTTTCCAGGGGAGAGCCGAGGATGGCACTCGTTTGTAACAAACCATTTCCCAAACCCCAGAGCCTGTGATACATGTTATCTGAGGCTAGGTACCAGGGTGACTCTTTTTTTCTCTTTCATTTTTCAAAGTTATTATTTGAATGACTAAGGAGATGACGATGTTGCCACGCAAAGGGCAGCCAGGTGTGGGCGCTCAGAGCCCTGCTTTGTGAACTGCCACAATATGTATGCTCTTTCCTTTTTTTTCCTCTTCTCTCTTTTCTTTCGTTTCTCACAGAAGCCGTGGCTTTGCCAGTTGACATAGTCATGTGATTCAGAACCAAAGTGAAGATGGAGCACAGGTTAGAGCTTGCAAGGTGAAGACAATGGAGCCTCCTCATCAGAGGTGGAGGAGGTTGTTATCAGATTAGTTATTAGGCAAATCAGAGAGATACAAGTCCTCTTGACAGCCTGCTGTCCAACTCGATCATTCAGTCAATCGAGGCCACGGATGTAAGAGCTGCATTACCCAGTCAGGCTCAAGCCAGTGAACTAATCCTCCAAACCACACCACCAAAGGCGGAAATAGAGCACAAGCTTCCAACCCTTCTCCCTCCGCCCTGGAGGTGTGCTAATGGTGACTTATTAGTAATTGTTGGCAGGTCTCCCAGGAAGACTGAGAACTTGCTAAATTCACTGGCATGTTTGGATAAAGAAGATGAAAACTTCCAAGTCTAGAATCTAAAAAGGAAGAAACTGCGATTTGCTGAGGACCTAATGACATCATGGATCCATTGGCCATTTTATGAAGTTCACCCAAATATCTCCGCTGTTTGTATAAGATGGGTTCTCCTCTACTTCTCCCAAGTTATTGGCATAGTGACATTAGGGGGCAGGATTGGGACCTACCACTGGTGATATCTGACCAAGTGATGTTGCAGGGTTTTTTTTTTTGTTTGTGTTTTTTAACATTCAGAGCTGTGATACCAGAGTCTCATAAACCAGAAATAGTTCCTCCTGCTACTACCACTGTGAGGGAGGTGGACAAAGGCATAACAAAGATCACAGCATTGAAAACTTGCTGCTGCTCACCAGCTCCAGCTCATCTTCCTGGATACGAGCTCCCCGCTTCTGAAGACCTGAAGTGGAAGTGAGATTAGGATATAGTAANACAGAACTCATTGTGTCCTTTAATTACAATGCTGCTGCTTGACATAATTATTTTAAAAGTTTCCTCCTCTAATCCAACTTATCCATGTTGGTGTCCTCTATTTGCAAATCACATATAGTGATTTTGCAACAATAACATGATCTCTCTTTGTCGGTCTATGCTCGCTTCTATACCTGTCTCACTTGCCATATCTCTATGTTGGTCTCTTTCTCTTCATCTCTCTCTCTCTCTCTCTCTCTCTCTCTCTCTCTCTCCCTCTCTCTCTCTCCCTCTCTCTCTCCCCTCTCTCTCTGTGTGCATGTGTGCCCCCGCCATTATGTCACCTACCCTGACCTTACACCGGATTGCAGACAGGCCACCACACCTGGCTGCTGAAACATCCTCCCCATCTCCCTGTTCACTACTGTAAATGTGTTTCAGAGGAAATTTTTTTTAAAATCGCCCTCTGTTTCCCAGAGGAAGAATTGTGTGGGGATGAATTATGTGCAGCTTGGTCACCGTGAGTGTGAGATCCCCACGATGAGAAGAGAGGTGGCGGGAAAACCGCTCTGTTTCTCCTCCACAGGACGTCAGTCATTGTCTGACAGCTGTTCGCCAAGGTTGGAACTCAACTCTTAACCCGATGGCTTCCAGCTCCGTCACGTGATTACTTCTAATACCAAGACCCTCAAGCCTTAAATCGGCTACTCAGCCGTAGAAGTTATTTAGATGTCCAGCCCGATGCTGATGTGTACGTATGGAGATTTTATGACTTCAGTTCTGGTTCCTTTGTTTTTTGTTTTTGTTTGTTTGTTTGGTTGGTTGGTTGGTTTTTTTCGAGACAGGGTTTCTCTGTGGCTTTGGAGCCTGTCCTGGAACTAGCTCTGTAGGCTGGTCTCGAACTCACAGAGATCCGCCTGCCTCTGCCTCCAGAGTGCTGGGATTAAAGGCGTGTGCCACCACCGCCCGGCTCTTTTTGTTTTTGTTTTTGTTTTTTTTTCGAGACAGGGTTTCTCTGTGGCTTTGGATCTGGTTCCTTTGTAAACACTTAGTGGACACCTATGTGTTGATCACCATGCTAAGAGTCTTGTGTAGGACTTGGATTTGTGTGGTTCTAGAACAGAGAATTAGCAGTTTACAGGAAGGTTCCAGACAGCCAGGAAGGTGAAACAGAACATGGACTAGTAACAATGACAAGTGTCTAGGCACAACGCTTTCGTATAAATTCATCTCCTTCATTATTTTTCTGTTTCACTTTTCTGACTTGTATTGGTTTTATTGAGGTATAATCTTAGACCATAATCTGTAGTCTTGTTTAAATAGAAACTGGAATTAGAGAAGGGAAAAAATACATAACTGTAAAAACAAATTAGCGGCTCTGTGAGAGCCCACGCTTCGCTAATAATTAAACTCAAGTATGTTTTTAAGAGCAGACTGGAAAGAAGAAACATTTTGAGGTAAGGTCAGAGAGAGAGAGGCAAAGCTACATGGGGAATGAAGATACTCTGGAGCACCATAAATAAACGCTCTGACATACAGTAAACACACGTCAGAAACGTGGAGAATGACTGGCGGTGGTGGCACACGCCTTTAATCCCAGCACTCGGGAGGCTGAGGCAGGCGGATCTCTGTGAGTTGAGACCAGCCTGGTGTACAAGAGCTAGTTCAAGGACAGGCTCCAAAAAAAACCACAGAGAAACCCTGCCTTGAAAAACCAAAAAAAAAAAAAAAAAAAAAAAAAAGTAGAAACATGGAGAATGAGAAGAGGGGGAGTGGGGAGTTTGAGAAAGGATGGGAAAGATGAAAAGACCAGCAGCGTTAATTTGGGAACAAGCCAGGCTCACATACGATAGGCTGAGCGCGGACTGAAAGCACTGGAAACTCAAGAAGGTGGCAGAGGAAGCTTGCCGGCCTCACAGGAGTGGAGACAAAACCAGGCAGGCTGTGCCTGAGGAAGCCTCTACGTTGTCTTTAGGTAAAGATAGCCTGCTAACCAAAGATTCATGCTGGGCTTCTGTGTAGGCTAAAGTGTGATCCGCCAGGAAAACCACACCGAAAAAGAAAACGTTGCTAGCTCAACATACGCTACATAATCTATATCTATCTATCTATCTATCTATCTATCTATCTATCTATCTATCTATCTATCTATCTATCTATCTATTTGGTTTTTTGAGACAGGGTTTCTCTGTGGCTTTGGAGCCTGTCCTGGAACTAGCTCTGTGGACCAGGC
>NW_026067896.1:1714419-1760909 GCF_014885135.2 Alexandromys fortis | reverse complement strand
AGTATTTTTTCTCATTGGAATTTGTCATTGGTTATTCTTCACCCAACAGAACTGCAGCTTACACTGAGAAAGGGACAATATAAACTATTTTATGCTTCTGTAGTATAATTAGAACGTAACTGATTGGCCAAAAAGAAAGCCTCTCGTTACCACAGAATGTGATGGAGAAAAAAACTTTTAAAGGGCTTTGCTTTTTCCCCCTTTGTGCCATTTTTACGGCATATTTTCACTTCCCCCCCCTTTCTTGGCAAAGAACAAGTCAGATTGCTGTTGTTAAACCAGACTAGACCAGCATGTGTGCCCGCGTAGACTTAATCCTGTAGTTGAGATTGCATGAGTTGTGAAAATACTCTTAAATAACTATATTTCGGCAGAGTTTTAGATTTTTAAATGCACTGTGTACTCTTAATAAAAAGAGAAATATAAAAACTGCTTGAAGGTCGAAAAATATGTAATAAATAAAATATCTACCAACATATCTTCACCTTTTGGAGGCTAGATTCTAAAGATATTTTTATTATTATCTCTTTGTTTATTTTATGCATGTGTCGATGTGCGTATGCAGGTGTGCACAAGTGTCAGGGAGCAAGCGTGGATGGAGGTCAGAGGACAAGCTCGGGAGCAGGTTCAGGTTCTCTTCCACACCAGATTCCACCGATGGAGCCTAGGTCACCAGGCTGGGCAGCAAGTGCCTTCGCCCGCCAGCCTGTCTCACCGGACCTCAAGCTTTTTTTGTGAATCAAAGCTGACACTGAAAATCTGATGTAAGCTATAGTTTCTTCTCCCCAGAATAAAAACCCTCACGCATGTATGTATGAACACATGTATTTATGCACGTATGTAAATATGCATGCATGCATATAACATTTTGCTTAAAGTCTCACAGTTTATGGGCTCTGTATGGACCCACCGAGGTCCACAGACTCTGGCTTAAGGACACCCGTAAATAAACCTACACTCGTTTTGGCAAGAAGAACTCAGCAGAACGCATGGCTACTGAAGCTTCCGTTCTCAGAGCACACATCTGAAAGGAATTTTTTTTTAAAATCTCCTTTTCTCAAAAAGAAAAAAAAAAAGAAGGAAAGAAAGAAAGAAAACTTTGGCTCATTTATCTCTCCTGTTTAGCCTTAAAATGAAGACCAATTTCCTTTGGGTCAAACCCCAAACTCTTGGTGTCTTGACTTTCTAAATGCTTGACAACTATAGACACTTTAATGAAACCCAAATGGGAGAAATTCAACACTTGGTCCTGATGCTCCTACAGATGTTCTTAATAAGGGTCCTGGAGACATCCTGAGAAGGCTTCACACGTCAGCCAGGGAAGAGAATGCCTTGGAAAATGAAGACAACAAGTAATTCTGGAGTGCTCCTGAACCAACTAATACTGAGCACTTCCAACTTCTCCCTGTAATCAGATTTGTGAGGGAGCATGTGGGGTGCAGGGGTGAGCTATGGTGGGGACATGTGGGGTGCAGGGGTGAGCTATGGTGGGGACAAGTGGGGTGCACAGATGAGCTATGGTGGGGACATGTGGGGTGCACAGGTGAGCTCTATAAATGGACTCCAGAGTGGTAGAATTATGGCTACACTGCATTCTGCAGTTATGTATTTAAATTTGCCTTGGAATATATCTGCTATAAGAATTTTATTATAGGCCAGCAAGATGGCTCAGCCGCTAAAGGAACTGGCCACCAAGTTTGCTGGCCTGAGTTCAGTCTTGAGGCCCACAGATTCCTGTAAACTGTCCCCTAGTCTACTCACATAGGAGTTTGTGTGTGTGTTCCTTTAAAGAATTTTATTTCATCCGAGCAGTGGTGGTAAATGTCTTTAATCCCAGCTCCCTGGAGGCAGAGGCAGGCAGATTTCTGTGAGTTCAAGGCCAGCCTGGACCACAGAGTGAGTTCCAGGTCAGTCAAGGCTACACAGAGAAACCCTGTCTTAAAAAAAAAAAAAACCAACAACAACAACAAAACAAAAAGAATGTTATTTCTACAAGTGACCATTTCTTCACTAATGGGCTTGGGGAGGAGCCAGAATTCTCATCTTCATCACCTGAAACCGTCTGCAGGTTTAGACCAGAGCGGGCCCAGTGTGGGAAGTGATTACCCTACACATTCCTGGCGACCCTCTGGAGGGGATATTTGCACACTTAGGTGAACACACAAGCGATGCTAAGCCTTGTAACCAATGAACCTTCAACTTTGAAAATGAAAAGACGTAGTCAACTTATCTAAGAAGACATGGGTGTCCGTTTCCCTACCGTGCCCAGAGTACTGTTGGCGTCACAGGGGTGTGTGAACACGGACAATTAACCAGAGAAATGAGACCAGAGGAACACAATTCAGGGATTCTGAATTAAATTAACTAGAGTTCTGAATGTTGACGCAGAACCTGTCACTCAGGTTACTTCCGGAACTTTCGGCACAGGGTCCCATTCCCCTTTCTGTTCACCCATAAAATGAGGGTAATGGTGTGACCTATCTAATAAGAAGGTTGTGTGAATTTAACGTCTTGTTCACAATGTTCCAATTACTTACTGTTGTTTAGTAAGGTTTAAGCGACTAGCTTATGCCATTACAGTGACTAATCGAGAGGGTGTTCAGGTGTGGGGAATAGAAGTCTGTGGGGAGGTGGAAATGGAAGGTTCTAGAAATGGTTTGCATCTTGAAATAAATCATGTAATTTTTTCTGCTCCTCACTTTGGCATCCTTAGATGAAGGAAAATTCTCTTTGTAGTTACATTTAGTTTCCTCTTCTTCCTTCTCTTCCTCCTTCTTCTTAAATCTAGTCTCTCTGGTATAGAACAAGTTCCAAGAGCACAGACATTATCTCCGGCACACCAGCATATCACCAAAACCACCGAATAATTTCTTATTAAACATCCAATAAGAGACATTTCCCAAAAATCTTTTCAGTTCTAATACCTGATTCTTCTTTGGAAAATGACTTTGTGGGAAGGGGCAGGAGGGGGATTGGGAAATGGCTCTAGTAACTCGGTGGCTGTGCAGTCCTGAGTCCTGAGTTTAGATCCCTAGAAACTTTCACCCCCAAAATATTAACCAGGCATGGGAGCACCCATCTGTCCTGCCAGTTCAGGGGAAGTAGAGACAGGAGAGTCTCTGAGGTTTGGTTCCCAGCCAATATGGCTGAACCAACTAGATCTGGATTTAGTGAGAAACTCTGTCTCAAAAAATAAGATGGGGAGCCTTGAAGAAAACACCTGAAGCCAACCTCCAGCCTTCACACATGCACAGCCTGTGAGTGTGAGTGTGCCTGAGCATGCACACATGTGTGCACACACACCACATGCATGTATGAGCCATGGCAGAGTGTTTGTCTAGGTTATGGGAAGCCCTGGATTTGATCCCAAGCACAGAGAAAGAGATAGTTTATAGAATTTTCACCCACCTAGCAAAGTACACAGGCAAATTACAATACAATATCACTATCACTCAGTTTTGCCAATCTTTCTGTATTTGCTTCATATATCTTTCAAAGAAAAAATACCACAAATATTAAGTCCCCAGTCAATATTTACTAGTTTTTAATTTCCTTCCTCTTTCTCCTTAGTTATAACCATTGTCCAGTCTTTGGTGTTCATTGTTTCCAAGAACATTTTATATTTTCATTATGTTTATATAAACTGCATGTCCTCAGATTACAAATGATGTGTGCCTACCATCCCACAACTTGCTTCTTAACATATAGCATTAGTGCTTAACACACGGTGTTAATCTGATCCTTTCAGTACTATTGGCTACTCTCTGTGTGAATCAGGAGAATGATTTTCCTTCATTCTCCTGTTACTAGATATTTGTTCTTTTGAGTTTTAATACATGAGAGGTGTGGATTTTTATCAATGGTAGAGTCTTTGCTTTGCCCCTTATCAGAATTTCCCACAATACACACACACACATGCAAGCACGGACACACACAGGCACACACACACACACACACACACACACACACACACAAGCAAGCCTCTGTGCATGTATCAGAAGACATCCTTATCCACATCTCATGGAGTGTCTCTGATGCACCCACCAGAGTGAAGGACTATATTTCCGATTTCACTCGTCTAGGTCAGAGGATCTGATCACTTGTTTGTATTATTTTTGAAATGGGTCATCAGATTATTTGTACTTTTTATTTTTTTGGCCTAACAGGAAACAAAGAGTTGACCAAGTCTTAATAAGATTGTCATCTTTCTCCTTTACCATCTCTAGAGCGGTAGAGGCGGCAGGACCCCTTTGGAAGAAGAGACAGTTATTATAGCACAAGGATCTTTTAGATGGCCCTAGATCAGAATCACACAACACCATGGTCCTGTCAGCACGTTGCAGTATTTACAACACAACACTGCCAGAGTCCGATGCTGAGAAAACAGGGCCATGTGGGGAGCGTTGGAGGCCCGCGAATAAGTAAGTCCCTTACAGAGCTGTGAGTCTTTGCGACTCAAGTCACAAGAGAAATAGTTTTAGGACAGAGAAACGCTGATTATTTCAGAACAAGATAATGGGAAGTGACCAGTTCTGATCCATCACACCAACCACACTATTGCAGTCCTCCCACAGGCTAGACAACTCTCCGTTTAGCTGGTGTCTCAAACGCTGGAGCTTGTGCAATCGTGAGTCTTCTGTTTCAGATGATCTACTTGGAAGACAGATCATGCCAAAACTTTCCCAGTCTTGGTCTCTACAATGAAATGATTACTGTTTCCCCACACAATAAAAATTAAAATAGAATAAAGACTAGAGAAGCCTTTGCACCGCCCATCTATTGAATGCAGCTTCCTTGCTCCTGCCCTGGTTTCCTTCTTGGGATAAAGGATGGATACCATGCGGTTCGGCTTCTCTGGGAAGTTTAGGTTGGTGAAGGGGCAGGCGTTATTACATTCTCTCTTGCCAGTGATCCGTAGAAAATGGGTCACCAGGGGATTTAAGAACTGTATCTTTCAGTTCTTGCCAGGGAGGTAGAGCAAGGTGCAGTGACGCGGACCATAATGTGACAGCCTTGAAGAATCCTCCAGCCCTTCAGGCTGTCTCTCAGGTGCCTGCGCGAAGACCAGGACAAAAGGCTGCCAGTCAAGGGCACATTCTGCAAATAATTTCAGTAACAGAAGTATTTTTTCTATTTCTCTGTTTTAGATTCTTAAGAGGCAGTCTTTAGATCTAAAAGTGTTTTGTTTTCTCCTGATAAAACGTTAGAATCAGATTTAGGTCTTCTGATCTCAAAGGGTGTTTCTGTTAAAGAAAGGGAAGAAAGAGAAAAATAGCATGAATCTCTCTCTCTCTCGTGTGTGTGTGTGTGTGTGTGTGTGTGTGTGTGTGTGTGCAAGCACCCACAATCTGCTTATCCATAGCAAAACATGTGTGAAGACATGTTCAGCACTCACATGGCTCTCTCTTAGGGATAGAATTAAGATGATCCATTTGCAGGGCAGAGGTGACGGTCGATTTTTAAAACTTACATATGTACATATATGTTAACATATAAACTACCACATATATACTATGTGAGATTTTTTTACAACAAATGTATTGTTTTAATCACCTAATAATAAACACATTTACTTTTCAGTGTGAACGCATTACTTTTGGCCAATTATCTTGTGTAAATTCTCTACAGCATCAACAGTTCTGTGAAAACAAAAGGTTTAAGGTCCTCTTTCTTTCTTTGAACTAACATCCTGATGTGCTAGAGCTGGTGTGGTTTCTTATTTCCTGCTTCCTGTGACATCACAACACCTGTCTTAAGTAGCACGTAGGTGTTTCTCAGTGAGGAGCCTAAGCCTGCCAAGCTGGAGACACTAAGAGTCTCACAGTATAAATTCCTGTTTTATAGACAAGTCACCAGGCCTCTGGTCAAATGTCGTTTCCTAACAGTCCAGCAGCTGTATCTCAAAATGCCTCCTACTCCAAGGGTTCAGTGTGTTGTTAAGATTTAAAAAAAAAAATCTGGAAATCAATTTAAATTAATTCTTACTTTAAAACTACCACACACTCATACCTCAGTCTATAAAGTATTTCTATAGTAAACTAATATCCTTCATATAAATGTGAAAATAAGGAGGCGTTCAATAACAATATTTCCCCCAACAGACTGAAAACAAGATGACTTTTACTCTGTGACCTCTGCTCCTCCCCCTTTCTATTTCTCATTGCGTCAAATGTTACACTCCTTATTCCATCTTCACCTCCTTAAACTAGAGAGCAGATTGAGAAGACAAACAATGAAGAAATAAGATATCAAAGCCAAAAATGTCTACTGATAAAAAGAGATGTGCGAAGGAGGGGTGGACCACGGAAGGGCAGCAGGCCTCAGGGCAGAGGGAGACTGGGCTTCAAGGCCAGGGAGTGAGGAGGGAGGAGGTGGAGGTTGTTTTGTGTTTATTACTAAGGTAAGCACAGAGTAAATGGCTGATGGATAAGATAAAGGGAGTGTTGGTGTCAAAGGCTAACTCAGAAGTCCCTCGGCTCTAAGACACTGAAGAACTACCTGAAGTGTTTGTTTAAAATAGAGACCTTAGAGCCTTTATCACCAGAAATTCCAGCTCACCCAGAGGGTTGGGGAGGGCTCAGGAAAAAAAGGCCCATTGGAGACTTGACTGGTGGGGATACCTTGAAGAAGGATGGCTGCTCTCAAAAGGGAGAAAACCAGAACCAGGATGAAGAAATCTAGAGGACAGGAAAAGGCATTCTGAGTGGAAATCAAGGAGGAAAGGAAACTAGAAAGGAGACAACAAAGTGAAGTCAGCAGGTCGGAGAGAGGTTTATGGGTGTGCGAGAGAGACAGGCAGAGGCAGCAAACCGAGGTAAAGAACAAAAACATTCAGCACATTAAGGCTTTATTTTGAAGTTTAAAATATTATGTATTACATATTTCTTTAAGACAAAGAAACAAACAAACATGATTTTTGAGAGAGAGTTAAAGAAGAAGAGAGGTGAGCCTGAGTCTATTTCTCAGGAATCTCTGCTACTAACATTCTTGGTGTTTTAGTCTTTCTGCTTAGTTTTTGCAAGGTTGCTTTAGTTTTATATCTTTGAAATAAACAGGTATATGTGATACATCCTGCCTTTGCCATGGCATCAGCATCTTCTCCCATAAGATTTACAGAAGTTTCATTTGTTATTGCTGCTGCTAGTGGTGGTGGTGGTGGTTGTGTGTCCTGCGTGTGCAGGCAAACGTGGAGGCCAGAGGTCAAGGTCAGAAACTGCTCCTTAGGAGCCGTCCGCCTTGCATTTCGAGGCCTGTGTCTGTCATCACATGGGACTTTTTAAGTACATGCTGTGGCTTGAACTCAAACTTGCAGGGCAAGCAATTTTCTGGCTGAGGCATCCCCACAGCCCTTGGGAACTTCATTTCTAACACCTGCCTCCTGCTCATGGTAGCCTGCTTTCCTATCTGTGTTTTTCTTCGGTAGTCCTGGGCTTCCAGGAGGCCCTAGCAGTGTGACTTTATGTAGTCATCTTTCACGTTGTAGTCTTCTTGTTAGTGGTTGGCTGAGGAGCAGGAAGACAGCTTGCTTTTTCAGACAAGAAGAGACAGGGCAGGTGGATTGTGTGAGAGACTCTTAATTCCTAAACAAGAAACACAAGGAAGAGATCTTCCTTTTCTGCCTCTGGAATTTGTCTGATGAGGAAACAATGGGCTGGTGCTCGAAGCTGCTGCAGCCATCTTGTGGCCATGCAGGGAGCCCCAGTCCACAGAGTAAAGACGGAGGAGCAGAAAAGTAGTTAACAACTGGGCCCAGATGATCTTGTCATGTCAGTGGATTGCAAATCCCTAGGCCCTATCTCAAAACACCTTATCAAATAGAAGAAGAATCCTCTATTGTTGCAGCTCCTACTAGTTACATTTTCTGTTTCTTTCTTAAAAATCATCCTAACAGATATGGCTTAATTTACTTTATTTTTTTTTGGGGGGGGGGTTAGGTTTTAAAAGATACTTACAATTTTTTTTAAAACTATCAATTTTTGTTTTGGGTTGTTTCAATAGAGAAAAATCACACAGCTTAGATAATAAGGTAATTTGTGTGGGTGCAGGCAACAAGTAATAAAAAAGAAGAAAAGCAACAAGAATGAACTTGAATTATCTCAGGTCATCAGCGCTGAATCATTCTGCATCTCCACCCCCTTTATTGCTCACTGCTGTCACCAGCAGTAGCTATCAGTGTCAAGTGACACGTTGGGAGGGCCAACATTGAGAAACACGGTCTCAGCCTAACACACCGGCGATTGCGAATGCGAGGGATCCTCGCGGCAGCCACACAAGTGTTTGCAATGTACTACACGGTTTCGGCAATTTGTTCTCTTTCCTTGTTACAGTAATATTGAAATTATATGGTGATAAGAAAAGCCACTCATTCCGTACTCATATGGAGATTCTCTGTTGTTTCTACGTAGTGTTAAATCTAGATATGCTCTTACCTGTGTTGACAATCTTCCATTTCCCAAGCACCTCCCGGGAGCCGGCCGCCCATCCAGAGCCGAGACAGGTGTCTAACCACGTGTTTAAGTGAAGAGGTTCACAAGTGCTCACTAACTGACAAACTGAAGGCATTTCCAGCGCTGTTTTTTATTTCAGCAGCTGAGGTAATGGTGACTATTTATAATTTTAGACCGAATTTGCTTTTAAAATGTGTACCTGTCTTAGGGTTAGATTTTGGGAAGCTTTTCTCTTATACAATGATATATAGCAAAGTAATGTTCATTACTACAGTACTAAAGAACTTGGGCTGCAATGACCTGCATTTCCAGCTGAATGCCATAAGACCACCTAAAACTCACTCTCGCGATTCCAAGCAGGCCTTGGGTTACGGTGTAATTAGTGTTCAGAAACATCCCTCAGCTCTCACACACAGATGACAAGGTGATAGTACAGTCACAACTCGATGGTCGTCTGTAGCTGCTGTCCACTATGATTGGTGTGATCGTTCCTCTGCCAACTCCTTTGCCAAGGCAATTGATTCATAGTTGACAATAGAGGGTGTCAGGAAGCACAGGTTAATCTAAAACGTGGATAATGACTCTTCTCTGAACTAAAGAAACAAAAAAACAAAACAAAACAAAACAAAACAAACAAAAACCCAGCAGCTCTGTTTCCCAAGACACAAGGTCTGCCTTATCCTCATAATGTCCTAGAGGAGTGTCTCACACACACTCAACAAGATCTGCCTTATCCTCATAATGTCCTAGAGGAGTGTCTCACACAGACTCAGTGTCCTGCATACTTAAGCACAGAGAAGAAAAGCCCTCAGAGTTTAGAGAGGAATCAACTGTTCAGAATTTTACCTGGAATCATGAAGACTGTATGGAGGTCCCGTCTAAGCCTAAATGGCCACTGGACTTAAGAGCTTTTAAAGTAAGCTCTATCACGCAGATTTTTAAAATTGGTTGAGAAGTCAAGAGTCCTAGAATGTGCCACTAGACGCATCAAGACAGAAACAGATGATGAAAACCAGGTTGGGTGTGTTGGCCCACACCTGCTATCCCAGGACTCAGGAGTCTGAGGTAGAAGGATCAAAGCCTGTTTGGGCTACAAAGGTAAATTCCTGGCCAGCTTGAGCTCCAATGGAAACCCTTGTCTATAAAACAATAGCAAAACTTAGAACAAAAAGCAGGAGCAACTGTCACAAATCTTGGCAACGGAAAAGCCCATAGCAAACACTAGCTAAGTGAGGGAATAAGGAAATAAAGCTGAGGAGAATTGACCTTGACTTTGAAATGGTGTGCAGACCAGAAGAGGAACTGCGCGCTTGGCTTTCCTGGGGCTTCCTCTTTCATTTAGGAGCTTTAATTGACCAACTAGAGTAAAAGGAAGGAACCCTAAGGTGGCCATATCAATCTACAGATCTGTGTGTGGGGGGGGGGGGGACCTCCAGGATGTGCCTGCAGGTTGGCAGTGGGCAAGGGTCATGCTTTTATAATCCTTTTGACCTCTGTGCAGTGGAACTGGGACACTTGTAGGTAGGGGTGGGTGGGGTTGTGAGTCTGACCACCCCACGGAAAAAGCCTAAAGATGGGGAGGGGTGTCTCTAGGGACAGTTGATGCTAATCCTGCCCTGAAGTATTCAGATCTTCCAAGTCAAGGCAGGCAGAAGCGTGAGAGCAGGGTTAGGGGAGGTCACAGAGTTAATTCTGTACAAACAGAAGAAAATAAACAGACATTTAATTCCTTTAAACACACACATCACTTCTTGCCTTACCCTTCCTAGTGAAGGCTCTGAACTGTCTTCTTTCTGGGGATGTATTTGTGCTGTGTTCCACACACATGCCGGTAAGAAGACTCTTCAGGAGAACCAAACCTCTGAGGGGTGACGTTCATCCAGCTCTCTTGAATCTAAAAGGCGTTGAAACCCCCTGGGAAATCATATCAAAAACACACTGGTGAGAAATTTCAAATCTTATCTTCAAATTCCCACCCTAAGCTATCAAGCAAAGGACTTGTTGCTTGATATCCCCTGAAGGTTAAACAAGTCATCCTTGCACAAATAATACAGTTCTTAAAAGAAATCTGACACGGCCTAATTCAGCCTATTATTCAGTATTAAACTATTTATGAGTGCCTACTGGGCCACTGGGCCACCAGTTCCAGGGGTGTTCTCTAAATGGGGTCATTTTCCTTTCATTTGGCTCAATCCTAGTGACTTCAGGACTGCTGTCCTGGTGTCCCACGCTCCAGGACCTCTTGGCAATGGTTGACACACTTTAGAAGGCTATGAGGTATCTACTGCAAGCTCTCTATGAGGAGCAGAATACATGTGACACTTTCCCAAGGGCAGAACTTGGCCAGTGACCTCACTCACTTTGCTTTGAGGAGAAATCCTAACCTTCTGACAGAATTGATCTCCACCCTTGGAAAGAAATATTGTGTGCAAACACAACCAAGTGGTTTCTCCTTTCTCCTCTTCCCCCGTCCTCCCATGCTCCCCGTATCTTCCTGTTCTGCTGGAGGACTGATTTTATGCTCATCCCCTGAAGGCAGGATAAAGTCTGTGTTTATAGCGAGAAATCACAGTGTTCAAAGTCTAATAGTAGGAGCAGTTGCCCACCATAAACTTCGACTACAGGTCAAGGACTTCCAGAACACGAAGCTCCTCTCTCTCCTCTAGTTGTATGCCCCTTGCCATCAGGGCCTTCCAAGGGTATAACATAAACAGCGTGTTATCAGCCATGGTTACTATAGTATACTTACCTGAAGGAATAAACTTAATAAACACAGAGACTAGAATAAACAAGAAGACTAAGACCCCAAAGTTATTCAATTTTATATATTTGAAAGAAAGAGACCAGGCACGATCCCATTCCAAAATGCCACAGTACTAAAAGGGAAATGCTCAAATTTTATTAAGAGAACTGCAAGTCCTGTTTTTAAAACTCAGGGATAAAGAGCGCCCATCCCATTGAATTTTCAGGGGTTGCCCTCTCTTCTGGAGCCCCCTCCCCTCCGCCCGGGAAAACAGACGTTGACTAGCAGCAAGCAGACACATCTCAGCATTGAAACAAGAAAAGTTTTATTTTGAAAATACAGTCTTTAAAGATAAATTTGGTTTCCATTTTCCATGTCTAGGTGCATCCAACAAGATACAAAAACAAACAAAAAAACAGGACGAAGACCCACGACATTATGTACAGAGCTCCAAAATGAGCCGTGAATATCTACAAGGATCTAGTATATGCTGGTTGCAAAGGGGGGTGACTTTCTAGAGAGTTCTCAGTCCTCCGGAAGAACAGTTAAGGCGTAGGAGCTGCAGGTGCGGCTACAGCTGGGGAAGAGCTGGGGTCAGTAAGGGTGGGGGTGGGGGTGGGGGTGGGCCCTCGGGTGGGAGGCAAGGAGAAGGGTCTGGGGGAGGGAGCCGCGGCCGCACAGGATGGATCCTGGGCTTCGCTAGAAGTTCTGCCGCGGGGTGTGAGTCAGGCTGTGCCGCCGCAGATCACAGTTTCGCCTGAACACTTTGCCGCACCGCTCGCAGCTGTAGGGCTTGATGTCTGTATGGGTGAGAAGGTGAGTTTTCAGATTACTTCTCTGATTAAAGGTTCTTCCACATGTGGGGCATTTGTGTGGAGATTCCTGTTCAGATGTGAAGCAAGGCAAAGGATTAATCCTTCACACCACCACGGGCACCCTCCTCAACAGTTTCTGTCTCCTCAGTACCAAGCTTTAACTTAACAAGCGCGCGACAACAAAAGAGGGGACCTGCAGGGACAGATCTGGGCTCCTAATCCGCCAATCGGGAAACACACACGTGCAGGCGCCCGCGGAGGCCCGATTGCACTGATAAGACCACCTCGGTGGGCCACGTATTTCATCGCTACGTCAAGGGCAGGAAAGGGGGGGCACCTAATCCGCTCCTAAGGAACTGCTTTCTCCCGGGAATGAAGCTCCCGTTTGCTGGAAAATTAAACTATTCCTCAACGTCCTGAAAGCTACAAATTACGAGGCCCCTGGGAAATAGAGCATATGGGATTTCACCATGGCTCCATTGTCAAAATTACCTTTATTTCCTCCCAAACACGGAAGTTTTAAACGCATAGCAGATGGGATGAAAAAAAAAGTATAAAACTAACATTAGGATTTATTTTAAATCAGCTGGCCTGTTCGTTAAGAAAAATTCTTTGTTTTGTAATATTAAATTTATATTTTAAAAAGCAAGTGTTGTTTCCCCACTAGAAAGCTAATCTAAAAAGAGCTTTAAGAAACAGACCCTGCCTTGGACACTTTTTGTAAAGTCTTAATGATAAAAACGAACCATTCTTTTAGAGGAATGAAATGAACTTACCTGCATATGTAAAGTTTTGTGAACTGCGAGAGTTCTAGACTGGCAAAATCCTTTCCCACACTCCTGACATTTGAAGGGCTTTTCTTTGGAATGGATGTACCTGAAAATCAACACAGGTCTCATTGAAAGGATCATCCTGTGGCTTAGCGTTTGCTTTCCACAATTATTCCAACGAAATTGTGAGAGGGCACAGGAAGCAGAATGTCTATTATTTATGTTGTTTTTAGACTTTCTGTGAAATTCTGTTTATAGTTAACCTCAACTAACAGACTCTTGGAAACATTCACGGGCGGTCTGGCTTTATCTACACTTGACCGCCCTCTCTGGCGTATTTCTGGAGTTCTTTCGGAAAGCGGCTCCAAGAGCCGTTCTAGGCCTCCAGGCTTTACCCTGGGGTTTAACCTGGCCAAATCAAGACGAAAGTCGAGGATGGGTGGGTGCGAGGGGGGGGGCGCCGATTTTGCGAATCATTTCACAGCCTCGAGGACCGATACGAAGTCCCACCTTAGAAGAAGACACAAATAAACGTCGGCAAAACCTCCACACCCCGACCATGGGAACTAATCCAGGATGGCTGCAGCTGTTGCTAAAGATGGTGACCTCAAGACCCCCTCAAAGAATAAGAAACTCTGTGGACCGCTCTAGGGTACTCGGGGTGGTGGTGGGGGGGACTCAATAGATTCTCCGGAAACGACTCCACAGCAGCCAAAATCTGCACCCTTCCACCCGCCCATCCAACTGGGAAGAACTCTGGGGTCCCGAAGCCTTTTCACCCCTCACTCTGTACCGAGGCAGACTCAGAGAAAACAGAATTACTGGCTCCTAGGCCAAGGCCAAGCTACCAGATTTTTCCTGCTCTAGGACCTCGGAAGAATTTGCGGCTGCAGGCTGGGGGGTGGGGATCACTGAAGCCGGTTTTGGGAGGGATTTGGATTTTAGTGACATTTATGTCTATCAGGACATTTCCTGGGCAAATTCACCTTCCTGTAGTTCCTGGTCTCACCTGTGATCCCGTAGGTGATCTTGCCTCCGAAATGCCTTGTGGCAGATGTCACACGTGTACGGCCTCTCGTCCGTGTGGGTCCTCTCGTGAATGAGCAAATTGTAGGATTTGGTAAAGTGTCTGCCGCAAAACTTGCAGATAAACTCCTTTTTCGTTTTGGAGGGCAATCTCCCTCGGGAGGGTTTTCTGTCCGGAGTCAGTTTACTGAGGCCCGAGATGGGGCTGCCCAGCCCGGGGCTCAGCTTGCTCAGGTCTCCCATTTTAGGGGGATCTTCTTGTGTGGCGGCCACCGCCAAGTTGGCAAAGTCAAAACGGGGCCGGTCTTTGTGTAGGGCCGGGAGGACGTGGGCAATGGCTCCCTGCTTGGGGTGAAACAGGTGAGTGGCAAAGGGCAGCGCGGGGAAGGGAAAGCGAGCGTCCACGAGGCCCTGCGCAGCGGCCATCTCCGTGATGGTGGAGCGCGTGATCTCGTGCATGTTGGGGTACCCCAGCGTCCAGTGGTTCATGTGCATAGTCTGCACAGCGCTGAGCCCTTACAGGCCCTGAAGGTGATCCACCGCGGCGGGGAAGGTGTTCACTGCCTGCAGGAAGGAGTAATTGGTGAGCTGCAGCGATGGGTGAAGTGGAATGGGCGCTGGCAGGGCCTTGCTCCCCATCTTCCTGACGGCTCCGGAGGGGTGCAGGAAGCCTCCCCCTTCTTCCAGGTCTCAGAGGCCGGCGGGCGTAAGAGAAAGGTAAAAGTAGCAGCAGCACGCAGAGGGACCCCTAAAAGTGTCCAGGGGAGAGAGGGAGACACCATGATTATTATCCAGTCCTTGGGCGACCGCGCTGGTCACGTCTTCTAAGTTCCCTTCTCCTAAGTCTCCAGGACCTCGAGACATCGAGACACCAGAGGCCTGGCAGCAAGTTGGCGAGCGGGTGGTAGGAAGATCGGATTTCGGGAGAGGGGACACCGCCAGGGGAAAGGCGGACGGAGGACTTGGGCGCTGTCGCAGCCAGGACCCCAGTCACCCTCATCCTCTTAGGACTGGAAATCAGGAGGGCTGAGAGATCAAGGCCCAAAGGCCGGAGAGTCAGCAGCTGCTGTCGCTCGGAGAAGCATGCCAGCTCCCTGGGACACTGTAGGTCGTGGCTCCGATCCGGCCCAAGAGGCCTGGTTCGATCCACCTGCGTGGATTCTCCCCGTGCTGTGCCCCACTCAGGTAGCCTCTCCCGTGCTTACCCGGGGCATTTCGTCCTACCCGGCCCTAGCAGGACTCGGCCTCGCCCCTCGCTGACCTCGCTGGCTTTCTTTTTCCTTCCTCTGCCTTAGTCCCATTTATCAGCAGTGACGGGCCCGCAGGAAAGAAAAGTGACACCTGGGGGGGGGGGGTTCGGCCTGGGCCTGGACTCACCCCTTCTCCTCCTCAGGGGCTGCCTCGCCTCCCACCCCCTACCAAGATCCCTTCCAGATGGTTCAGACTCCAGCCTGGTTGGAGTGAGGATACAGAACGTTTCTGAGGCCCGAACCTCTTTTCCCAGACTGAGCGCCAGACTCTCAGAAGGGGGCTGCTTCCTGATCTGGCACCCTCAGGGGGCGGGGGCGGGGGCGGGGGTAGGGGGTGCGCTCTGGAGGAGGCCAAGGAAGGAATCTTGCATTCGGAGAGTCCTGGGGTGTGTGTGGCCTGTTGGCGTCCACACTGGGCAGCCCAGGTCTCCTGGAATACCTCACCTGCGTTCACAGCGGACCCACAGGGTCCCACAGCCAACTCTCTTTTACAAGCAGGTTTTGCCAGCACAGCCGAGGGTGGCCTCCCAGGGACAGGGTTTGGAGCAAGCTAGGAATCAAGCCCGCCAAATGCTAACCCCCAACACCTGAGGTCTGGGACTGGGCAGGAGGGTGAAGTGGCCTGCCCAGCTCTCCCTGCCCTCCGAAGCCTTACTGCTGCGGACTTTTCCTTCCCAGAGCGGTTAAGAAGTGGTGCTTGGGACAGTATCTGCCAGGGGCTGCGCTAATGACAGAGCGCTCTGGCAAGGCTGAAACTAGCCGCTTCCGTGGGCCCCCACCTTCCCCGGCTGTTTGGAACAGTCTGGAGACAGGAGATTTATTAATGAACTGCTTCTGCCTGGTGGTATGCGGTCTGGGAGTTCAGGCTGGGAGTTAATGAGAGGTGTGTAACAGTCAGAGGGTCTCGGTCAGACCATTCAACCGAAACTGTAAACTCCCATTAGTGATAGACTTTCCCACCGCGCAAATCAGTGTTCACTTCTGTTCAGCCGCAACCCTCACACCCTCTCCTAGGTGTGTGGGGTGCGGGCGGGGGAGGAAGATTCTGCTAACATCACTGATTATTTTCTCTTCAATTAAAAATAATAAATTTCATCTTTATTTTCTTCTCCGTGGATAATGAGGATTTTCCCCCCTAGTGTTGAAAAGCAGCCTCTCGCCTGAATAGAGAGGAAACCGAAATTATTAGTTGGGTGTTTTCCCAGACTAGATTTCTTAGAAATAAATACAAGAGGCAATGCATGATTCTCAGCACGGGCTGATCAGGGCCAGGAAGGAGTGCTGGTTGACAGAATGACTATTAACATTAATGATTTTTTTAAAATTCTAACTGCACTAAGTGAACTCTGCCGTAAAGGTCACGCTCTTAATTCTGTCTGCAGAGACTTGAGTGCACTCTCTTCCCAATAACTTAAAATGCAGAAACAAGACTTTTATCTTTTCTGTTGGTCCCAAATTGCCACTTCATATTACATAAGGTAGCTTTAATTTGCAAAGAAAGAGCAAAGCCATTAGGCCCTCAGAAACCCTTTTACAAACAGGTCTCCCCTAAACATCTACCAAATGCCGCTACCATAAGTAGCTATTGAGTTTAGTTCCCATATTCCTGTTTAGTCGCTACCGATGTATGTCAAACCATCGCTTAAGTGAACGCAGAGATCTAAGGTACTTTCGCTTTGTTGGGGTTAAGTGCACACTCCATTTCAGGCACTAAATGCGGGGCCTCTGCTGCTGTCATTCCTCCACCAGCCTGTCTCCCACCACTGGCTACTTTTAATTTTGCAAGGAGAGAACCTTAAACCAAAAGTCACAAATGGCTCAACGGAGATGAGGCTACATTTCTTCCATCCGTTTTCAATGGAATTCCCGGGGCAGGTTGGACATTTCGTAACATTTAGTTTCACTGGCTGTCAGCAAGGGAGAATTGAACGTACTGATTTCAGTTTGGTGAAGCTTTCAAAACACCGGACAACACAGGATCTCTGGTAATTTGTCAAAGTTTTTTCAACATTTGGTAACAGTTGTGTTACATTGAATTATCTAAAAATAATACAGTTCAGGGTCATCCGCTAAACCCCGTGTGTTGATTTGAGTGAAACTATGACGGACGGGTGAACACGCTCGCTGAATTTCAGCTCGAATTCAACAGGGTTGTATATAAATCAGAGAGCCCTAGTAGAAAGAGATCCAAATCATGAGGGGAAGGGGGAAGGACTTGATCAGGTGTGGGATGGGGGGCAGCCACGAAGTTCCTGCCCCTTCCCTGAGCCTCTGCCCTCCCAAGGAGTTAATTAAATTAGGAAGCCTTCCGCATAATCTGGGTTTGTCTCTGCTCCCTCTCTCCCCCTGTGTCATTTTCCTATTCTGTTCAAGGCTGCAGTTTGTGGAGTCAGCTGCAGTTCGCTGTCTGCACCCAGTTTCGCTTCGGGAGCAGTCAGCGCTCTTTTGTTCTCTGTTCACAGGTGGGCAGACCGATTCTGCGCTACTGCCTCCACAAACACCTCGTCCTCCCTTCTTCCTACAACCGCGGCTCCTTTCCCGGCTAGTTCTACAACCCAAGCGTCCTAGCCCCTGGGGAGCTTGCCTGCTGCCCTCTCGGCAAAGGCGGGAGTGGAGCGAAAAGCAAGAGGCCAACACACGCGTGGGGGAAAAATCACCTATGACCGGACCCATGTGAACTGTGCCTCTGCGGTCGCTGGCTTGACCGCACCGCGTGTCCCGGCCCTTCTGTGCTGTGAGCCGGGGCTGTGGTAGGACGCATGGGTCCGGGCTTTCTAGAGCAGGGGAAAAACGCCTCGGTTGATGGGGTTTGACTCCAAAATACGACGTTCAGTCTTTTTATAAATCTTGCCGAAGGCGTAAATCTACCAAAACCAAACTAAGCGGCGGCACATAAAAGTTCGACTGGGTGTGTTTAGTCGAGAGTCGCGTGCGGGGGACCGAAGGAAGCCAGAACACGAGGCCCGGGACTGGAGTTCACCGGAGTGCTTTTCATTCTCTGAACTCGTGGCACTCCAGACAGAACTTGGGCGCCCTTGCACCCCCACATCCCTTCCTTCCTAGGACAACCACAGCCGGGTCCCGGAGACACTCACCGCCAGCGCGGAGGTCTGCCTGGCTGCAGCGCGGTTCAGACTAGGTCCGGGCAGCAGGGCGCACAGCTTAGAAAGGTCATGAAGTCCAAGTTGGGCGAACTTCTTTTTCGGCGCGCGGTCCCGGGAACTGAGATCATGATCTGGGGGAGCGAAAGCGAATCGTGGTCTTCGCCAGTCCGTGGGAGCGGAATGTGTAAAGAGCGAGCGTGCTCTGGAGGAGTGCTCAACGCTCGCCCAGACCGCGGTGCCTGGGCCACTTTCTCGCCGCTGACTGCGGGCAAAGTCGGAACCCGCAGCCCTGCAGGGCCATCACCCACCGGCAGCGAGCGCGGCCGAGCTCCTTCCCAGCCCGCGTCCCGCCCCAGGCTGCCCCAGGCCCGGAGTCCAAGGCTTTAGTAGCGGCCCCGCCTCCCCTCCCGGCGGGCGTCCTGCGGCAGAGCGGGCTGCAGCATCCAGGCTCCGCCTCCACGCCCGGCACCCGCTAATGGTCCACTCTGTTTACTTGTGTTTGGATAGCAACTGAGTCTTAAAGGCGCAGGTTTGCTTGAGATTTCCCGGTTAACCCAGACTCAGAGCCCAAGGTGACTCAATTCAAATCTCACACACAAAGACAACGCCCGTCCTCTCTCTAAAGACTTTTCCTCTCTCAGCCTCACTCTGTGGGAAGCTCAACTTCTGGATCTACGCTTTTCGGAGTCCTTAGAGAAGTCCAAAGGGCATTTTGCATTTTGTACTTTTACTTCTTTAGCTGGCCGGCTTCATTTCCACTTCTTAACACGTTTATATGACCATCTGTTTCAAAGGGCCAAAACAACCACTTTTACATTTTGTTTTCTAGCGTGTACCTCCCTCCCCCAGTGTAAAATAGTTCCGTCCATACTTTTGGTCAATTATGGCTATATGTGTAGTCTGTTTTCTGTTTTCCTCTGCTGTTTTCAAAACGAAGTTTGTTTATGGAAGTGACAATCGACTAATTTCATAATTAGTGCCAAGACATGTGGAATGTTCCAGAAGAAATTTCTTCCACCGTCTAAGCTTTAATCACCTAACGTACATTTCATAAGCAGCTAACCAACTTGGTTAAAGTTGTGGGCATCTGCGATCCATTGGCAAACAATAAAGAGCCCATCTGGAATGGGTGAAGAACAATCATTTTTAAATTTTAGGAAAATACTATTCCAACGTCTCGAAACACGCATTATCTTCATTCTCAGCAAAAAACTGAGTTCATTGTTCAGCCGCCAGGAAAACTAATCAAATTGGACGTGCACTGTTAGGCTTCCTAGCACCCCTAAAGGTTTAGTTACACTGTGAGTGTGTAAAGGAGAAGGAAGGAATTCCAGACCCTCTGGAATAGGGTGACAGGGAATGACAGGATCCACAGCAAGCAGCTTCCTTTCAGACGCGATGCACCTGAACAAAACTGAGCAAACCATCCTTGGTCCCAAACGAGTCACCGGAGGGCACTTACGTTGGTAGGTACTTGGAGGAGCATAGATTCTTTTAAAGAAATTGTGCAATTCAAAATCGTTCCGCTAAAAGTTGCTTTTCGGTCACCCACCCTTCTCAAAGGACTGTGTGGGGAAGCGGTGGATGTTAGCAGAACGCTAAGAGCCGTCTAAGGCTATGCAGAGGAGGCAGGCGCTAGGCAAACCGTCTTGTAAGAAGGTAAAAGCCTTTTTATTTTATTTTTGTCGACGTGAATATAAATTTTCGTTTCTTTGGTAAAACATAATTCAGGAGCAGCAGGTTCTCTTCCCCCCTGCTTTCCAGTCTTAAGTTCGCAAGGATTACACAGTGAGCTTGTGGAGAGAGAGAGACTCCGTGTTCGGTGTCCTGCAGGGCTTGACTACTTGAGAATAAATTTGATGAACACCATGGACATAGGAGGCCGCTTCAGAGAGTTCGGAGGTTTAAAAACCCCTTTCCGAGTGGGTTCCATAGGGTGCTTTCATTTCAGCGCCTGGTACTGAGCCTCAGCTCCCAGGATGCCTGCGGTTCCCTCTCCCCAACCGCCTCATTCCATCCACAGCCTTTCTCAATTTGGAGAACTGGAGGGAACTTTCTCTTCATTCAGATCTCCAGGACTTTTAAGCACCCGGTGGTGACCGGAGACTGTGCCTCCGGGCTTCTTTTCACTAAAGTGGAGGCAACCTCTCCAGCAGCAGGCTTCGCACCTTCAGGACCTGTGTGTATTGGGTACCGAACTGCCGGCTTCCCCCCCCCCCGGGGTAGACGCAATTAGCTGTACCCCCTTCCCCCAAAACCTCCGGAGCTGGGATGTTACTGCAAACACGTTTACCTCATGCACCTCAGCCTCGTAAGAATCCTGGGCCAACTCAGCCCCAGCACTGAGGAGGCTAGAAAGGTAGTGAGGAGTCCGAGAGCTCGCACCTTTGAGCCTAGCAGCGCTGCCTGGGGAGCCCCGGCGGCCTGCGAGCCCCGCGGCCCGGATGGGCAGGTGCAACCAGCCGAGCCTGCAGCCGAGCGCACTCAGCACCGCCGCACCCCTCCAGGCTGCGGGGCGCTCACCTGGAACCTTCAACGCAACTTCGGGGTGCTCAGAAGGGGAGGCGCAAGTGCTGCCTGGCGGGCATCTAGGGCACACTCAGCGAGAGAGCCCGCCCACGAGTCGCTCATCAGCTCGACCTGCAAAATGCCGGATACAGAAAAATTGGCCCACGCGGCCACCAACTAGCTGTGGGGTCCTGGCGTGCAGAAACCGAGGTCCCGGAGTCAGTCGCAGGCCAGCTGCGCCCCCGGTCTGAGTCTCCGCGAGCTGCCCCAGCTCCCTCCGGAGCTCAGCTGCCTGTTAACTTGGAAATTCTCGCGAATCGGGTCAGCTGCTGTCCTCGGGGCACTGGGCTTTCGACACCAGGGACGCTGGAGGGGAAATGGCTAACACACTGATCAGGAGCGGCCTGGACGGTTACAGCCCCAAACCCAACAGAAACGTTTACGCTGTGGGAGGAAGCTTCGAGGCCTAGCGCAGGAAACTCAGAGGAGCTGGGAGCTGCGGTGGTGTACTGCCCCCAGCCCACCCAGGAGTCTGCGGGTGGAGTCAACAGGTGTCACACACAGACTCGGTGGAGTTGACTGCACGCTGCGAACATTCTAAATAACTTGTACCGCTTTAAAAATAAAATTACGGAAAGCTTTTTTTTTTTCTAGAATCCCTCTGAGGGCCGGCTCCCCAGTCCCCAGCTCTCCCCACACTCTGCGGAGCGGAGACCCTTTGTTGGGTTTTGCAGCAGGCAGTGCATGCTCTCCAGCCACAGAGCAGCGCGGGGGCGAGGAGAGCAAAGAGGCTGGCACACCTTAGACACGGAGGAGAGTTGAGGGTGCGGAGGTGGGTGCCAGGATTAAGAATCTCATCTTCTAAGGAAGTGTGGCTGGTCTCGGGCTTTCGGGCGCAACAAGGTGGGAAAGCGCCGCTGCCGACTCTTAGCTCTGCAGTTCGCTAGAAGGGCCGCAGCGCCCCCTGGAGGCATAGGTCGAACACTTCGGGGAGTGGGCTCCAGGGTGTGAGTGTGCGGCCTCCAGCGATCTCACTCACCCCTTGTTCTCCTTGACTTGAATCCGAGCCCCTTCGCAGAAGACAGAAAGTAGTGTGTACAGCAGGGGGCTAGACTGACACCACAGCCATAGGTCTTCGCTCTGGCTGTCCCAAGTCAGGCTTGATTGACCAGCCCCAGCTGCCCTTTTGTTGGACCATACCCACTAAAGAGAGGTGAGGAGGGTCTACTGTACCCAAGGGCACCCTCCTTCTGCCCGCGTCTCTCACTCAACTTCACCCCACCGGAGTCTGCAGCGTACAAACTTCTGGCTCCCACCTTGGGGGACACCAAGTCACACGGAAGGGAAAGCAATTTAGGGAGGCTGAACATGGAATCTCTGGGAAAACATCATGATCAAGCGTGGCGGTGGGAGAGGGAGGTGGGGGCACACCCAGGGCTCTGTCTCAGTCTGTGTTTGGATTGTCAAGTACGGATCTGGATCAAGGCATCCCAGCGACCTGTCATCAGGGTGAGAGCGGCCCAGTCCTGCCTGCTAGACCACAGAATGTCTCCTGGTTTGGAAGTCCGGGTCAGGGTGGGAGGAGGGTATAGAAACTGTGGAACAGTGAACGGGAAAGACTCACAAGGATTAACTCTGCATCTCAAGCCCCTGCAGCAAAAGCATGCTTCTCAAGGTGCATGGTGACATGCATGGAGAGCTTTGTCCTCCCATTGTCCCAGGGCAGCGGGTCTTCTGCAGTTTCCCAGGATGGAAAGAGCCAGGTCAACCCCTAGGCGTCTTTCAATTCTTGGAGCTGAGCTGGTCAGTGTTAGCGAACTAGGAAGACAGCAGAGGTCAAGAGCCAGGAGCATCCCAGGAGACTGCAGTTGTGGGACCAGATGGGTTATGGTGCCCTGAAAAGATCACTCCTAAAAGAGACAGCAGTTGGAAAACTGTGTTTTAACAGACTTTCACAAGGTAACACTGTGTGTTACTTGAGTGCCTGCATACGTGCATGCGTGCGTGTGTGTGTGTGTGTGTGTGTGTGTGTGTGTGTTAGCTGACTTTGGTTTTTTAGAATGCTGGTGGGAAGACAGCCCTAGGAGGCATTTCCAGCACTCTACAGACAGTAGGAGATTTGGGCTTCTCAGTGTGGTCTATTTAGCATTGCTGAGGAGCTTGTGAGAGAAGGCAAAAGTATTGTCCCACCTACTGAGCCAGAATTGGGACTGAAGCCTGAAAACTGTGTTTAAATAAGTCTTGCAGGTGAATATGAGACCCTATAAAATTTGGGAATCACTGACCTAGATTAAATCGTCACCAGGGAGCAATGGTGGACGCTCCATTCATCTTTCAGGCATTGTCTTTCCCTCTTTTTCTCCTTCCCACCCTTTTCTTTCTTCCTTCCCCAGGGAAAACACACATCTAAATATCTGGCCTGGGGCAACTTGCTCAGCCAGTCACTGTTTTTTATTCAGTTGGTCACCCTCTGGCTCTACTTGGACAACTTCAAGATCCTTGGACACCTGTTGAGGATAACAGTAGATTGTTAACCTAATACTAGATTTCACTTGACTTCAGAAAAAAAAAAAGTTTCTTTTAGGGACCAAGTGCATAGAACATCTCACTTCATTTTATCGTCCCTGGTCTTCGGATGCTCACCCACTCTCTTTATCCACGCGAATGTTGTCTGTCTGTCGTGCAGCCCTCCACACTCATCTGCCCTTGCCCTCTCAGCGTTAGGTCACAGGGTACTGGGTAGGATGAGTGTGGGCAAGGACTAGGGGCTGCTGTGTTCCAGGGTCACCCCGAGGCTCTCGGGATGCTTGAAGGACCCTGGAACTCTACACATTCCGCTTATCCGCCCTGTCTGCACTGGTTCCATCCCACTGCCGATTCTCCATCTGTGGCCCCACACTGCCTACCTACCAGGCCACAGGTATCGACATAGGGGTTTTCGTTCCGGACCTGCTGATTTGTCTCCTTCTCTAAGGACTGCAGAATGACTTCCTTGTGAAGTGACTAAAACCCTGACTGTAAACAACACTTTCTAATCTTATGCCAACTGAACACTTTCCATGAGAGTTCTCTTTTCTCTTACACTCTAGAACCCTGACTCCTGTTCTGTTCTCATCGAGCAAAGGGAACCCCTCCACTGGACCCTCTGTTTCCCTCAGAGGTTTGGGGGTCAGTGGACTATTAGCAGTGAGAGCAATAGAAAACCTCACAGACAGTAGCCCTGCCAATCCAGTTTATTTAAAGGTTTTGTCATCCTCAATTTTCAGACCTTACAAAAGCTACTTTTTAATGAGTTAATGCAGGAAAGACACTGAAAACGGAGAAAAGTTAGTTTTCCCACTGCCCAGAGTCATGAGTTGTACACACACCCGCCTCCAGTCTGACAAATAGCTACCATGTTAAAATGATCTTTTCTTATGAGGATTTTCAGAATATAAAATGTGTAATGGTCGGGGGCATGGTAATCTCTTTACAACCAGGGATCCTATTTCTTAACAGGATTTTGCTTCCCAGTGTAAATAGTTTGACACAGTAACTTTCAGGGGAGCCAGCACTTAGGAAACGCCAAGGCCAATATTTGAATTCAGACACAAGTTTTAACAAAGGAAAATGTATATCCTTGCCGCTGTTTGCTGTGAATATTTCCCTAGAGGATTATACGCTATTCTTGAACTCAATCCAAGTTGCCAAACTCCAAAAACACGAATGCGGTGCCAGCATATAAGGCCCGTACACTTGCCTCCCACAATATTCCTTAGTGCCTATGTGTGCTGTCTACTGGGCAACCGTGCCATGGTTTGAAGCCTTGAACTTTTATCCGGACTTGAGGTAGGGACAAGGAAAGTAGAATTTTTAAAATTGGTTCTTAAAAAAAAAAAAGAGCTTACTGTTTCTATTGATCAGTAGTCTTTAAAACACGTAGCGAACTCTCCTACCATTTTAGGCCATTCTGTAAGCCAAGGGAGAAAGGTCAATGTCTAAGCCAGCTCGTTTTTTTTTTCTTTTTGAAAGCTGAAGGCCAGCCAGCAGGGTGGAGCACACCTTGAATCCCAGTGGGAGGCAGAGGCAGGTGGATCCCTGTGAGTTTGAGGCCAGCCAGGTCTACAGAGTGAGTGCCACAGAGAAACCCTGTCTCATGAGGGCCAGCACAGGAAACCTTCGACTTCCTACCCAGAAGATATGTTACAGTGATGTTATTTCAGATCAGAATGGCTCCCGGGATGGTCACCACGCGTCACTCTAGCCTCTCCTCATTCTGACCCTGTAAGGAGTCCCAGAGAGAAAAGGATTGCTGCTCCCCTATCAGTAGGCCTGCTAGATTGGCCGAGTTCTTGTGGACCAGGATAAATCCGGAGTCAAACTCAGAGAGTCCAATTCTTATATAAAGTCAATAAGCTTTGTTAATTTGCCTCTGCGCCCCAAACATAGATAATGTCATAAACCAGGGGACACACCCCGAGAGGCCCACTCCTTTCTTATCCTATGCATGCCTGCTCACACTGCATGTGTTAACCACACACTCCAGTTTACAGTCACCTAGCCCTCTCCTGTGTCCTTTGTCCCCACACACACCCAGGCCTCTGCTTGGCAAGCGGACTTGTCTCCAGGAACCAGACTGGGTGGGTGCTATGATGTCAGGGTCCCTGGCTGCAGCCTTTCTAATATGCATTAGGCCACAGTCACCTTTTCCTTAGCCTGGAAAAGCACACAGAGAGCGTGGTGCTGCCCAGGCCATGAGGCACACTGGGCCCACCCAGACCCACCCAGATCCTGGAGAGTGTGAAGGAGAACACGATTGTGTCATGCGGGTGTGTTCAGTTGTCCTGTTCCCTCTGCCTCATCCTTAACCACATTATCTTGATAGGACGTATGACCTTGGAGTAACCTGGTTTGCATTAGCAGCAATGGTTTCTAAAATGCTTGTGTATCAAGGAAGCAAGGTCATGGGTATATTTTAACTGTGATTATTATTATTATCATCATCATTAGAGACATAGTCTCACCATGTAACTCTGACTAGTGATGTGGGAGGTCCTTCTGTATATGTGCTGCTTTATTGGCTAATGAATAAAGCTGTTTTGGCCAATGGCTTAGCAGAGTAAAGCCAGGAGGGAAATCTGATATTTAGATATTTAGAGAGATATTTAGAGAGAGAATAGCCGGAGTCAAGGAGACACCATGTAGCTGCTGAAGGAGAAAGACGCTCTGGAACCTTTCCAGTAAGCCACAGCGTTGTGGCGATACATAGATTGTTAGAAATGGGTTAATTTAAGATGTAAGAGCTAGCCAATAAGAAACCTAAGCTAATAGGCCAAGCAGTGTTGTGATTAATATAGTTTCTGTGTGATTATTTGGGTCTGGGCAGACGGGAAACAAACGAGCTGTCTCCATTTACAGACTGTCCTAGAACTCACTTTGTAGACCAGGCTGGTCTTGAACTCACAGACATCTGCCTGCCTCTGCCTCCTGAGTGTTGGGATTAAAGGTGTGTCCCAATTGTTAATTAACTTAAAATGTATGCCTTGTGGATTCAGTGTGTTCAGTCCTGGTTAGTGGGGTTCAGCAGTGAAGAAAGAGCTACAGTCTACTGGGGAGACAGACTCATTCATTTGTAACTATGGTACCATGTAAATCACAAAATCTCAGACCCAAGGTTCCTGGTTGATAACTCTTATTATGTTGAATAAATATTGCCCCTATTTGATGACTCAGTTAAACCTTCTACTCCAACATGGCTACATGCTGGCCAGGTGCCAAAGAGGAAGACAGGAGGAAGGCAAGCATGCTCTTTGATGAGACACTACAGAAAACAGAACCTAATCACTAGGCACATCTGGTGGCAAGGGAGATTTCCAAATGAAATCTTGACTCTGGGTCTCCAGGTACAATACAGGCGTCTCCCACGTAAAAAGAAAATGGGTGCTGGGGGCAGCCAGGAGTCTCAGCTCCAGCATGTCTGCGCTGCTGCCTGCTTCCTTCCGTGGGCTACCTTCTAACATCATGACCTGGTACCGCAATCACTGCCGGGTGTTTGGGACCTGTCTGGGCTCCTGTTCGTTCTGCCCTTGCTGCTCCAGAGTCTGTATCTGAGGGATTCTGAAGACTTGGAGCCGGCTGCCCTCACTTGTGCTTCCTGTCTCATCTGCTCCAGTTAGAGGTGTCAGCACCCGGCCTGGAAAGATCCTTAAGGCCTCGCGGGCACCTCGGGGCACCGGGTCCTGCCGGCAGTTCTTCCTTGGGAGATGGGTTGAAAGAAGAGATAGTACACAGTACAGAGGCGGTCCTAGATTCTTCCTGGCCTTGCTACTTGTAGCAGACTGGGGTTGGGGGGGGGGGAGCTGCAAAAGCCGGAACACTCTTTTTACAGCCTCTGTTGGCACACACTGAAGGGGGAAAAGTACAGCTCAGGTTCCACAGAGGGGCAGGGTCAAATCTGCAGGCGGACCTCACACACAGCCACACAGCGAGGAAGTCCCTGCTCAGCCAGAGCCCAAGGACACTCTCAAAAGATAAGTACAGAGAAACTTAATTACCATTTAAAGTTGTTCTGAAGGGAGCTCTGCCTGTGGTTTAGCTCTGCCTCTGAGCCTTACATGTGAGCACTCACCGGCTGCCGTTTCTCCTCCCAAAGCTAGGGTGGACACTCAGTAACTGACTGTTCCCAGTGGAGGCAGAGGCGGGGAGCAAAGGTCTCTAGCTCCCAGTCCCATCTGCAGTCACCCTTCAGGTTGCTACCTGGCTTGGGACAAGTTTGAGTATTGGATCACATGTAATGGTGTTAGTGCCAGTGGGTAGGAGTGAGTGGGAGTTTTCCCCTCTTTGGGAACGTCTGGAGTGTCATTGGGGACAAACTGATATATATTTACACAAGCCCCAGGGGATTCCCGTGCCTGAGAGAACTGGCTAGATAGTTTCTTTTACACATTTATTTCCTTAAAGGAGGTACTTTATATTCTACCCTGTAATTTAATTCTTTTGGCTCCCACTCTGCTAAGGAGGAAAAGAACATACAGCCCAAACAAATTTTAAAGCCCAGGTTCTCCCCCCCCCAACTAGCAAATGTGCGCAGTTTGTGCTGACTTACACACATCTGTAAGCTATGACTTGTTTATACCAACCGTACGATATTTTAAAAATAAAAGTATAATGTTCAGTCTGTGTACAATCACATTTTCTTTTTATCAATCCCTTCACATACAAACTCATTTCCCCCTTTCAGAGTGTAATTACATGTCTAAATAGTAATGTATACAGTTGATATGTAGGAAGGACATGTATGTTTTATAGCAAACATATACAAGTATCTAAAACACACACTTTCCAATAGCTTGCAAAGGTAGAAAAGCCCACCTAAGTTGGTTTGGTCCTTTTTTACATGTTGGGCTTTAAGAATTTTGGACCACGGAATGAGAAATTGTCTTGGTGACAGTGTCAGAGTCCTCTCCTCTTACACATTTGGCTGCAGAGGTGGGAAGGGGTTGAGGGTAGGTGGGATGAGTTTCCTCATGCTGGACCTGATTGGGACTTAACCTTTGAGATGAGGGCCCTCTTTGCTATGGCTTCACAACCACAGTGAAGCTGATATTTGGCTCCAGGAGAGATGCTGACTTGATCCGCCAAGTCTTGTCTGCTCCCAAGAACTCCCTTGGCTGTCTTCTGTGTAGCTCGGAGAGAAGGGCTAACTTAGGAAGGGCTGGGTAGAACTGTCACTGATCCTGCTGACAGGGAATATTCCCTTTTAAGGAGGTAAATCCCTAGGGGATTTGGCGATAGATTGGATTTGGGAATTTGGGAAGAGCCATTGTCTACTGACAGGTGTTTCCTCAAGGAGCTTCTAAAACAGTTGCCTTGCAAAAATTAAGAACCTATAGTGAGTTCCTATTGCTTATCTGTTTCTATCCAAATGTTTCAAAATTTTGATCTCAATCAATTTGTTAAACTGAGGAGTACTATTGCCCTGTTCATCTTCTAGTGTTGCGTCCACCCTCGACCAGCAAGGAAAAACGCAACACCTGGAGCTCTTCTTGCAGCAGTTTTTAGGACTTTATTCACAGCAATATATCTCCTTCTCATTCTCTTTCCTCTCTCTCTCTCTCTCTCTCTCTCTCTCTCTCTCTCTCTCTCTCTCTCCCCTCCCTCTTTGACCTCTCTCTCTGGGCAAACCTCTCCCAGCCCTTAAGTAGGCATAGGCTCCCAATCCCGGATTGCCAGGTGGGCACTGCCCATAGGCCCACGCAATGATGATCATTGCGTGATCAGGCATAAGTCAGACTTTGGCCATAGGAGTTGATTATACATCTCCATTAGGTGTGATTCCATGCAGCTCGCTACATACTAGACTTTCTTAAGAGCTGGAGTTGGGATTCCTGCCATTTAAAGTCCTCTCCAGGTAGCTGGGTGTTATTGATACAAAACACAACTTGGGAATAGATAAGGAGAAGTAACTATTTGAAAACAGAAGGTCTTGTTCCCCATGGCCTTCCTTTTTCCTCAGATCCCAAACCACAAACCTGTTTTCTCTGGTCCCCTTTTGGAGGCATTTTATTTATTTATTTATTTATTATGTATACAATATTCTGTCTGTGTGTATGTCTGCAGGCCAGAAGAGGGCACCAGACCTCATTACAGATGGTTGTGAGCCACCATGTGGTTGCCGGGAATTGAACTCAGGACCTTTGAAAGAGCAGGCAATGCTCTTAACCACTGAGCCATCTCTCCAGCCCGTCTCTGGTCCCCTTTTCATTGGCTTTCATTGCTTGTATTTGAGAAGATAAACTCTGCATGATTCTCAGATTAGCTCTCCTATTCCCCAGGGTTAATTACTGTTCCTGGCAGGATGGAAGTGCCCCAGAAGCCTCTTCAGTCAATTGGAGAATCCCACCCTGGGATTACTTGGCTTTGGTTATTATCTGACTTGCGGTCCCTCACTGTGACTGATTTAACTGATCTGATTTTGCTAACTGCAAGTCTCCACCTACTCATCATTCCATTAAAGGATTTCTTGGAACTGTCCTTGGTCAAAGGGAACAACATTCCTAGAGAGTGGGACCACTCAGCCGTCAAAGCCAAAGCAACAAATGAGCTCTGTGCTGTAGGGAAAAAAGGAAGCACATGTTGTCCCTTGCAGATTTTGAACTTGACCTAACAGATCCAGGAAATGAGATGGCCGTGTATTCAGGGGGAAGCCTAGTTCAGTCTGGTTGTTTCTGCTCATTAGGGCCCTTCCACAGGCAGGGCCATTCAGCTGAACTTTAATACCCGAGTTCTCATAGGCTGTTCTGTAACGTCAGCCTTTTCCCCCTGGCTGTTCAGTTACCCATTTAGGCAGTGGTGTCCCTCTTGAGTACCTGGCTTCACCACTGACTACAGCAGAGGCCTGGACGTCATCACCTCAAATTATCTTCCTCTCTTCCTTGCTTTTAAGCTCATGCAGAATGATGGGGCTGGGGCAGGTGGGAGAGGGGTGAGGGTGGGGGTTTTGCTCCTCTGAGAACAATGTCTGCTTGTCCAGTGTTGTTCCGCTTGCATAAAGCAAACTTTATGAGCTGTAGGCCTGCATTTTTGTTTTCTGACTTACTTTTTTCTATCCTACAATTGTTCTATTAATTTGATAGTATATACTTCCAGCCAAGCTTTTGTTCCAAGTTCTGCCAGATTAAGAGAAATTTCCAGGCGAAATCCTGCCCAGAGGCCTTCCTAAACAATCAAAGCTTCCTCAATTCATTCCCTAGCTACTTGTCCATCCACAGAAAGTCTTCTGAGAGCTGAGCTGGGTCAAGAGTTGACCCTGTCTCAGCTTCTTTCGAGGATACTTCATTTCCCGCTGTCAAGGGACATCCCTTAGGCAATTCTTGGACAAGTTCAATGGCAGAAACATGGGTCAGACAGAAGCAATGGGTTAGGAGCTGGATCTGGGTGTTGAGCAATGGAACGTGCTGGGTTATCTTGTCTTCTTGGGTTAAGAGTTTTCCTTTAGGCTCCACGAGGGTGGGTTCAACCTTGAATCCCTCTGCCCCCCCCCCCCAGTAGCCTGTCTGTCTAATTCTCTGAGGATTTTCATGAGGATAGAGGTCACTGTCTGTGACAATTAAGCTTTAAAGTTAATTCCCTAGATAAATAGAGCAAATTGATACCACTTTGACCGTAATTTTTCTTCCTTCAAATGTTAGGACAGGGAATCAGCTGCCAGACTCCCGGTTCCTGGAAATGCAAGGAATACATTTTATTTTCTACCTTTCTAAATGAAGCAATTTAGGGCTGTCAGAAACAACAAAACACATGTAAACATCTTAATTCTACAGTGTGCTTGCATTTCTGAGAGCACAGAGACCCATTGTTTCCTTTCGCGCTCTCTTTTTAAAGTTGAACAAGTAGTGGTTTCTGTTTAAAGTGGAATGATAGGAGGGCTGTAATCTTCTTAATTCAGACCTTGCAGCAGAAAAGCTGGGTTCACTTGCGAGCTGTGATTATTCAGTAACACGCTCTGCATTGGAACAGGGAAAGTAAATAACTGGATGCATACTTTATAATTACATGCAGGGGAAAATTCAAAGCTACAGAGCCCTGAGTGGAGCTGGTGGGCCTGAGGCAGCAGCTGTACTTTCTGGCTTCTCCCACACAGGCGGAGGCATGGGAGAGAACAGGAGCCCGGAGGCCCCAGCCGGACCCCAGGTGCTAGGCCTCAGCTAGCAGGAGCAGAGTGAGGATTTACAGAGCAGAATGTGAGCCCTGGCAGGGACCCCCGGGATATACGACAACTTCCTACATAGTGTTCAGGACGCATCAAAGTTTTAATAATTTCTCCGCAGTTCTGGTGGTGGGGTTGCTTCTTTTGTGAAAGAACTTTGAGAAAGGCCGTGCACTTGATCCTGCATCGGAGAAGCAAAGCACATGCCAGCGTATCCGAGACGGGGACCCCCCCCAGGAACCACCTGCTTACTGTAGTCTCCCCCATCTTCAGCCTTGATTTGTAGCAGTCCCGGTCTTGCTAACCAAGCACTTTCAGCTTTTCCAACTAGTTCATTTTATGAGTGAAAAAAACTGTGACAACTAATTCAATTTTTTGTTCCATTTTGTTTTCTGGGTATGCTGTGTGTGTGGTTTATGTACTTGTCGGAGCTGTGCGTGTACGTGCTGACGTCATGAGGGATGTCTCTCGCACCCTGCTGCACCTGCCCTTAGGCAGGCTGGCTGGTCAGTGAGCTCCAGGGACCCTGCTGTCTCTGGCCCCTCCTTCCAGTGGTTACAGGCCTAAACCTGGCTTTTTACATAGATTCTGGGGATTTGAACTCAGGTCCTCATGTTTGCAAGACACTTTGGGAATTGAGCCATCTTTTCAGCCTCTCAAAATTTTGAAACAAAGTTAAAATACACTCAAAAAGTTTGGGTTATTTATCCCGTCAGTGCTGACAAAAAAAGCCGGCAAACTTTAATACCCGTTATTTTATTTATAACGTTATTGTTTTACGAGCTGTGGGCTCTTGATCATTTGTCTTAATTTCTTAAGTTTTTACCTCTTTTTTTCACTCTAAGATCTTGACTTCCTGGATGCAAGAGCACCTCCTGCCTCAGCCTTTGTAGTAGCGGCTGGCATTGTAGACTTGAACCACCACACCTCTTTTG
Source organism: Alexandromys fortis (assembly GCF_014885135.2). NCBI lineage: Eukaryota > Metazoa > Chordata > Mammalia > Rodentia > Cricetidae > Alexandromys > Alexandromys fortis. The sequence goes on along the minus strand of NW_026067896.1, from coordinate 1,728,624 downwards.
AGTTAGTTTCCTCTGACTCCCACCACCCGTCCTACTGTGGGCCTACTGACTAGAGAGCCATCTCCCATAGAACCAGCAGGTTAACCCTTCCATGCTCTCTCCACAGAATCTGTCAGTAAGTTTAGGAAATGCCTTGTGGGCCACAAAGTTGCTTTGGGGGGGAAGTAATTTCAGGTAGAGTTGGGCTTCCTCTCAGGAGAGTCAGCAATTCATTATAACTTTTTAAATTAGAAAAGTAATGAGAGCATTTCAGAAGTTGTGTATGTGTGTATGTGTGTGTGTGTGTGTGTATGTATGTATGTGGGGGGACAATGAAGAAACTATTGGGGTGGCGTTTGCGTGGACTGGATACCATTTCTGGAGCCTGTCTTATGTTAACTCTGAGTCCCCTGCTCCACAGCTCAGGAACCTAGAAAGAACAGTCTACACTGGCCAACAGGGGGTGAGCCGTGGCTATTCCTCCTTAGAGGAGGTATGTAGATGTGTTACCAAACACACCACTATGATAATCTTGTTTATCACAGTTCCAAAAGTGTGTCTGTTTCGTGTTTAACCTGCATCCTATGGATTGCTTGCAGAGTGCTATAAATCCCAGGTATTTATAAGGCAGATCAAACGTTTTCTCCTGCTAAGGCAATAACCTTGTTGCCTCCAACTTCAGGCTTCTTTCCAGGGGCCAGAGAGTTGTGTCTGTGGACAGTCAGTTCTTTCCAGGGGCCAGAGGATTGTGTCTGTGGACAGTCAGTTCATTTGTCGGTGGTTGCTGATACAAGCTGTGGTCATTAAAGGCTACCGGAAGCCACAGTAATATCCACAAGATGCTCACCTGAGGCCAACGAGATGGCTCAGCAGGCAGAGGCTTTGCATCAAGCTCGACTACTTGAGCTGGACCCCCAGGATCCCCAAGATAGTGAAAACCAACTCCTGCACGTTGTCCTTTGATCTCACGCATTTTATGGCACACAGATTTTCCCTCAACATACAACACATCTACACGCACACCTCCCCAGAATAAGAGATAAAAATCATTTTTAAAAAATGTTAACTTGAGCCGGGCAGTGGTGGCACACACCTTTAATCCCAGCACTTGAGAGGCAGAGGCAGGTGGATCTCTGTGAGTTCGAGACCAGCCTGGTCTACAAGAGCTAGTTCCAGGACAGGCTCCAAAACCACAGAGAAACCCTGTCTCGAAAAACCAAAAAAAAAAAAGGAAAAAAGAAAAAATGTTAACTTGGTCTTAAACCACATCCTGATTCACCTATTTGCTCTCATTTCCCCTGATCGCCCCCCAACACCCCCAAACAAGTCTTGCTAGCTATGATTTCTTATGTGTTAGGTGACAAAACCCAACTCTCTGGTTAAAGAGAATTGACTGGTCTATGTCCCTGTATGTCCATGATTGAATGGGTTTAGACACACCTATATGCAGCAACTCAAATCATATTTTGATTTCGCTTTCCTTTCTTTGTTAGCTATTGGTCTCTGTTCCGCTCACCTGGTGTCCTGGGACAATGGCCGTTCATGTTTCCAGTTTAGGTTATTCTCATAATCTCAGAGTGGGCGCCTGTCTTTCCTTGCAGACAAGTAGGACAAACTGTGGGACAAGGCTGACTGCTTCTGCATGCTTCCTCGGCCATCTAGTCATATAACCTCAGACAAATCACCGAACGTGTATTCCAATATAGGGTTGCCATATCCAATTAAATGGGCATTAGTTGAAAGAATACATTTTAAGCATTTAGAAAGGTTATCTGTAAATAATACATCCTAGTGTTGGCGTAGGGTGGAGTGTGCCTATCTGGCTAAACCCGAGTTCCATTCTCAGTCCTGGGCATGAGGAGGGCAAGACCCAAATCACCTGGGCAACAGACGCATCGCTCTCAAAGGAAGGAATGCTGGGAAAATAAAATGCCCACGCCCACGGTTCCAGCTCGCCCTTCTCTTGTTGTAGTCAACATGAAGAAGAAAGGGTTCATGTCTTCTTCTACTTCCAGGTCACAGTCTATCGTGGAAGCAAGTTAGACTCGGACTTCAGACAGGAGCCTGAGGCAGGAACTGAAGCTGAAACTGTGGGAAAATGCTGCTTGCTGGCTTGCCAGAGGAGCAAAGGTAAGCAGGCAAAAAGCAATGCTTTCTTCTTAGGTGCCTTTTTATCTGGGGCACCACCAGAAAGTGCCACCTGAATTTAGGTGTCTTCCCGATTCCAATAATCTGACCAGAAAATTCCCTTACAGGGATCTCAGTGGCTTGCATCTTAGTGATGCCAGATCAAGTCAATTGATAACACAGACTAGACATCATGTCCACTATAGGGCAACATCTGGTTAACTTGTGAGGGTGACAGAAACAGATGGGCTTTATCCCTGGCCTCTGTATGACCTGGGATGAAACTGTCATTTTTGTTACATTTAAAGTTTGAGCCTTGGGCCAAATGTAACCTGTAGTGTCAAGTCCTTCTGAATGGCATAAGATCAGAACAGGTGTGTCTCTACCAGCAGAAGACCATCCCTGGCAGAGTGTGGTGCAGTCCCCCACATAACCCAGCTCCTTCTGTGCATGGCCTTGGGATTATATAGGATTTTAAAATACAGGATATGGAGGGTTGACTTGACCTGGTTACTAGTGACATAGCTTCGTGAGCAGTAACTCATGCTGGCTGGGACTTCGTGATGACGCAGGAGCTTCTGAGTCACCCACCATGCTGGTTGGATTTCTCGGCTTGACGCAAGTTGAGAAAAAGCCTCCAATGGATTGGCCTGTACGCAAGTCTGGGTGGCATTTTCTTGGTCAGTGTTGATGTGGTAGGACTCAGCTCACCGTGGGCATGGCCACCCCTGAGCAGGTGGCCCTGGGTTGTGTAAAACCACCAGGCTGAGCAAACCATGAAGGATGAAAGCAGCAAGCAGGGTCCTTCCAAGGTCTCTGCTTCAGTTCCTGCCTTGGCTTTTCTCCGTGACAAAATGTGACTGGGATGTGTAAGCCAGATAAATCCCCAGGGTGCTTTGATCATTGGATTTACCACAGCCATGGAGAGCAAACCAAGGTGCCCAGGATCCTGTAAGGAACCCCTCACCCATGCGTCTAGAAGTAAGCTTAGCACTCTGCAACACCAAGCTGAACTTGAATGAAATAATTTCTTTGGTCTGATTTGTCCTGCCAGAGATTAAAAGATGTTTATTCATATGAGCCTTAAAGTGGCAGCATCACCCCCGTCCTGATGCTTTTGGGTTGGTCTGTCTTACACATCTTGGTCCCACTTCTAAATTAGCTTATGTGTCTTGCTGTGCCGGTTAGTTTTTTGTCCGCTTGACACAAACTGGAGTTGGTTGAGAGAAGGGACTCTCACCTAAAGATGATTACCTCCACCACACTGGTCTATGGGAATGTCCGGGGGGCATTTTCTTGATTGCTGATTGATTGGGAGTGGGGGGGCACTGTCCACTGTGGATGGTAAAATCTCTGGAAGCCAAGGAATACAAGCAGGTTAAACAAGTGTTCCTCCATGGCCTCTGCTTCAGTTTTTGCCTCCAGATCACTGCTTTGGCTTTCCTGGCTGACTTGTAAGCCAAATAAATTCTCTCCCCTGTTGTCCTTGGTCAGTGTTTTATCAGAGAAACAGAAAGCAAACTAAGACATCAAGACATCAGCCTACAACTCCTAGCTCTGAAGATCCCTGTGATACCACAGACTTCACGTTGTGTGGCTGCGGCTCTTACATAGCTTAGTCTGGATTCTAGTCCTATGACTCCCAAGATTCTGACTGACACACCTGGTGCCTCACCTCCCACCCTACCTCCACACTGAGACCAGGAACCTTCCAGGGCCTTGCCTTGCCTCCTGGTTAGGAGCAGTCGATGGCAACCTATACCCAAGCTTACTGTGTCCAAAGGCACGGGACCTTAGCTGTCCTGGGGTCATTTTCCTCATAATGTTGTCCTCCTTTGAAGGAGGGATGAACGTCTGCTGGCCGTTTAAACAGGACCAGGTGGTATTTTATTTCCCTACAGTCTTGTTGACCCCACTGCATGTGTCTTGGTCTCTGCTGGTCATTTTTTCATGCACCTTATGGGGAAAGCTACATTTACTTTCTCTTGAAGTGAGCGCTGGTTTCAGTGTCAGCCCAGAGCAACATAGGGATGATAAATTTGAGTCTCTCTAAATGGCATCTTGAACGGAGCAGAAAGTTCCAGATTCCATATATATGCATTAAGAGATAACTGGTTTTCTAGCTGGCTAATAAATTACATTTCCCTGTCAGCAAGTGGGTTTTTATTTTACCATAAACGATTTCCCAAATACAAGAACTTCTAAAGAGCAGATAAAAGCAGCTGTAAATGTGATCTCAGAATAAATACCAAGGAAGGCAACACAAGCTGCCTGCAGAGTTCCAGCTGCTCGCTCTCTCCCCGGAGCTTATCAGTGTTCTACGGCCAGACACACAGTGAATGAAGCTGGAAGGCTCCTTTCCAACAGGGCGCACATTTCTGCGTGATTCTTAAAATGGTGCAGGCACTCTGGTTCCTATCAAAATAGCGGCCACTATCATCAAGATTATTCACTTCCTTCTTCTTTGTTTTCCCTCTGGCCCCTCTTTGGCATCTGGGTCTTCCATCCTGTTGTTGAAGATGACAAGTCTTGATTAGGGGAGGCTATGACGGTGTATGTTTTAATTCTGGCAGAGCAAAGGTTAGCCCCTGTGATTTATGGAATCAGGCTACTCACTGGGGTAAGCAAGGCTCTCTTAATCCCTCCCTACCTCCAAGCCAGTCGCATTTCCATCCTAGAATTGCAGCTGCACTCAGAAACCCAACTGCACTTTTCCAGGGATGGTAATTCCATCTTCCTGAGCTGATTCAAAGATTAAACAGAGTTCTTTAGGGAGCTTGCACTGTCAGCAGGCAGAAGGGGGACTTGAGAAGTCGTCTTTGGGCCAAGAACAATACAAACCTCAGTTGGAAAGAAGGGCTGAAAAAAATCCTACAATTAGACTCATTTGAATGAGATTGTATTATTTTTTAAAACCATAATTGTTCTTTCTCTCTTTGTGTGTTTCTCTGTCTCTTTCTCTCGTGTGTGTGTATGTATGTGTGTATGTGGTGTGTGTACACATGTGTGCTCAGGTCACCAGGCTTCTGAGGCAAGTACCTTTACTGACTTAATGTCTCACTGGCCCTGAATTTGTGTTCTTGACCCTGAAGGCTAAGGGGCTGCTTCTCTACTGTCGGCAGTATTGTTTGTCTCAGTATTACCTCACAACATAAGCCATCGGTTAAATCAGCAGTGCATTCAGCATAGACACCATTTCCTCCTCAGTTCTTACGTCATATTCTTCTTGCTTTGGCTTTGAGATAGGGTTTCACTATCTTGTTAAGATGGCCTCAGATTTGCACTCCTTTTGCCTCAGTGAACCGAGTGCCAGGATCACAGATGTGTGTCACTGTGTTTAGTTCCACAGAAATTCTCATTCACATCCCGGTAACCGTATTTTCCTGATACTAGAGGTCTGGATGCTGTGGCCTGGATAACTTTAAATCTGAAGCTATGTTTCCATTTAAGCTGGGTATGTAACTCGGTGGATCCATTCTTGCCTAGTATGTATGAAGACCTTGGTTCAATCCCCAGGATGTAGGTGTGGTGGTATATGACTGCAATACCAGCACTCAGGGGATAGAGACAGGTGGATTCATTTAAGGTCATCCTCAGCTGTACAGTTTGAGGTCAACCTGGAATAAAAACAAAACAATACCAAAATTGTCATAAGGCTGGAAGAGAAATTAGGATTATTGAACCAAAGCAAGGTTCAAAAGCTGCTTTAGGAGTTGTCAGGAGAGTCTTATGAGGCTGTTGCATAGAGAAGGAAGGCCATAGAGCCTGGTGGGGACTTTGTTGAGCAGATGGGTATCAGAACACTGGCTCAATCCAGTCATTCAGACCCCTTCAAGGCTTCCCCAGAGCATTCCCTTTGCAGAACCCTTTCCAGGTGAAACCACGTTTGAGTAACTATAGTAAATAGTTTCTCACCTCCTCTTCTCCTTTGTCTCTCATCACAGTAAAAACCAGAAGATTTTGTCCTCTTCCTTCTGATTGGTGCTGTGCTATGTCACTCACTGACTACATCCTGGGATGTTTTCTGTGCAGGCTGCCCCATGAATGCTGCCCCACAGTACCGGAAAGAGCACATTCCTTGAACTCACAGCCTCCTAGCGCTCTTTCTGCGGGCCCACCTTCTAATCTTTACCCTCCTACTCTCCAGCTCTTTGACCTTGGCCCAGTAAATTTAACTCTTTGTTCCTTAGTTCTGGCTTTTTATGAAGATCCTGGCCTGTGTGGTGCGGCTTAGTGTCAAACCCTACCTCCGTGTCCCAACTTCAGTCGACAGTGACTCATTCTTTGGCCTATGATCTTTCTCATTTTTTTTCAAGTTGTTGTTTTCCTTCATTTTCTTTTAAACTTAAAGACTGCTAGAAATAGATCCATTAGTCCTTAATAGGTTGATGCAAGATGAAAGCACCGGCTTCACAAGCCATCTGGACCTTTAAATGAGGGAGAAATATGCATAAAAAAGAAGAAAGGATCTCGGAAATAAACTCTTCTGACTCCACGCTCCACGGAGGGCTGCCTGCTAACACAGCAGTGCTGCGTCTTTTTCCCATGCACATACAGCCTTTATATAAGCAGTTAGGGGAAGAAGAAACTCAGCTTAGCAGAGAACCAGAAGCAGACAATGCTTGTTTATTAACAAGGGAAGCGACCAGCCTCTTTGTTCACAGACAAGTCCTTTCTGCTGCCTAAACTTTGATCTGAAGCACAAGATGGGGAGGCCACCAAGGGAAGCAGAACGGCCACAAAGTCTGCAGAGACAAAACAGGATTCCTGTCTTCAGGTGTCCATCCTTGCTCGTGTGTGTGTGTGTGTGTGTGTGTGTGTGTGGATTCATGTGTATGGGGGTGATTACCCATGTGTACACAAGTGAAGGTCAGAGGTCAGATAACAAAAAAAATGAGTGTTTTTATTTGTGGACCCCCCCTTTTTTTTGTTGGAATAGGGTCTCTCACCGAACTGAGGACTTGATGGTTCAACTCAACAGGCTGGCCCGTGGGCTCCCAGCTTCACCTCCCACCCCCGCCCAACCCCACCCCACCTGACTCTCCAGTGCTGGGGTTACAGGCACATGTTATTCTCTCCACATCCCTGGCGTTTCCATGGGTACTGGGATCTAAACTTAGGCTTTATCCTTGTGTAATAATCATTTTGCTCACTGAGTTGTCTCCCAAGCCTTGGCTTCCTAGTAATAGACATCAAACCTCTTCAAGTCCCTGCACCTTAGGTATGCCTGACAACTCCTCCAACATGAGAATGTTTCTTTTTTTCTTATATCATAAATTTAAACAACTTCCACAGGGGGGACAATAAAAAGAACTGGCTGGCTTAACATAAGACAGGTGATGTGCATCTAGATTCTCTCTACCTCTGTCAACACAAACACACACACACATGGACACACACATGTGAATGCACACACATGCGCGCACGCACACACACATTTTTCAAGTTTTATTGACTTTATTCATGGATGCTTTGTCTTGAATTGGCTGGTTCCCCGAGCTCCAATTATTTGCTTTTTTTTATTTATTTGAAACAGGGTCTTGCTATGGAGCCAGGCTGGCCTAGAACTTACCAGCATATGCTCCCTGCCTAGCTTCAACTGTTTTGAGTGACTAGAGAATAGTTCATCTTATTCATGGGTCAAAGGCTACGTAATAATTTATGTTCGCACTGTGGGCCTGTAGGATCTTCTGTATTAGGGAAAACCCATCTATCTTCCCCTAAAGGACATGGTGGGGCTTTTTATTTATATTTATTTTATTTTTTATGACTATGACTAGGTTTTTGGTTTATCGATTGGTTTGGTTTTGAGAATTTTTTTTTTTTGATCATGGTTTTTACGTGAGGATGTCATTTTGCTTTGCTTTGAAAAATATCACATTCATCTTGCCAGCTATCAGGACACCGGTTCTCTATTGCAATCAAGGCCCGCCGTTAGAAGCCAGCAGGGCAAGGGTGGCCACCTGTTGATGGAAAATGCATTGCTCTCGTTTCACTTGGGCTCTGATGAAGAACAGCATGAAAGGAAAAGAGAAATCTTATTATAATTCCCACAAATGTAATCCCTAAGCTTATTAGCATAATATTTGCATCATTGCTGTTCCCTTTGTTATTTCAGAACCTCTTTTAACATGGGTCATTGACTGTGGGCTAGTATACATTTTGCTTCATTATAATTTGCATTAGATATATTTAAAGCCTTTCCATTTGATCAAGGTTCCACATTTTTTTTTAATTTAGAAGTTCCAAACATCAAACATTTTGAAACCCCATGGATGGTATATCCTAGCCCTCTAAACGAAGTGATGTCAGCAAACAGCTAGAGTTTGACAATCCTCGGCGGAACCAATTTCAGCTCATTTCAAAGAGGAGAAATAGTTTCCATATTTCATAGAAAGGGTCTGCTAATAAACATAATAGAGAAACTTAGAAGGACAATTCCTCTTCGCCAAGCTTCCAGAACAAATATGTGTGTGTTGTGTATATTGAGAAGACAAGCAAACAGCATACACTTTGATAAACCATACTTTATATAAATCAAAGAGCAAAAACCAAGAGTCACAATTGCCTGAAACCAACATCTTATAAATATGATGGTTCGAGAATATTCAACTGAATAAATTCCATGCTCAGCAGCCAGCAACACTTGTGCAAAACAACAGCTCCCAGGCGACCTGCAGCAATGCTTTTAGTCACCTTTGAGCCATGCGTCTGTGCGTTCAGTAGTTACACATTCTAAGCTAGGTGCTTGGAAGTAACTCATTTAAGATACAAAATGAAACAAAAACAACAAAACAAAACAAACTCTATGGGAGTTAGGAAAGACACCGGTTAGGAGGTATTTAAAGGCAAGTGACAGAAAATCAAGAGAGGTTGACTGTGACGCAAACCTCAGAGATATTTATATTATCTTACTTAAGCAGAAGGCTGGAGGTAATTAGTTCCAGAGATGGTTCCAGTGACTCAGTGAGGCACAAGGAGGCAGATTATTTTTATGTTTCTATGCTTCAATCATTGAGCATTGTATTTCCTTCCCCCAGCTTGCCACTCTTGGTTGTAAGACGAGGGTCATAATGTCTGACTTTGAGTCTATAGTCACAGCAGTGAAGAATGGGAAACGGAAACTCTAGAGATTCTATTGTTTTATCTGAAAAAAATATTTTTTAGAAGTCAGGAAACAAGATATCTTTTCCAGATGTGTCTCAGCGGTCTGCTCTTACGCCATAATGTTAGTGGTACCACGTGGCCACACCTGTCTGTAATGGAGCCCCTCCATGCAAGCCGGGCAGGTGCTCTACACGGGTTATATCCCAAGTCCTTATAGGGCAGCGTTCTAACTTCTGTCGTAGGAAGGAGAAAGGCGAAAGCAGGTGGAAATGACTTACACCCCAGCTAACAGACAGACCCATGCAGTCTGAAATTCCAGTAGGGCCTCACAGCCTGTAACAACTCGATGACTTGATAGTCACCTATTCATTCATTCAGGAAAGATTTACTTGAGAGCTTTCTCTGGGCTATGCCCTGAAGGAATTCTAGTTAATAAGGCAGACATAGCCCCTGCTTCCAAGACACTGAAGATCCAAAAGGGAAGCAAACACAGGGCAATAAAAATAATGGTAATAAAATATGGTGATTTGCTATAATTATCTGATTTTAATGATCCACCCCAAATCCCATCAAACCCCAAATCCCGTTACAGCAGGTTAACCTGCAGTTTAGAAATGTAGAGTATATTAGCAACTGGACATAGGGATTTAAAAATACCTTATTCATGTAACTGAGCTAACAAGCAACTGACTTGCTAATATGTTTCAATCAACTGACTTGTTGATATGTTTCAACCAACTGATTGCTAATATGTTTCAACCAACTGATTGCTAATATGTTTCAACCAACTGATTGCTAATACGTTTCAACCAACTGATTGCTAATATGTTTCAACCAACTGATTGCTAATATGTTTCAACCAACTGATTGCTAATATGTTTCAACTTACTGACTTGTTAATTTGTTTCAACCAACTGACTCCCTGCTATGTTTCAAGCACACACTTTAAACGTAGGTGTTACAATTAGGCTTATCTGCAGTTCCAGAGACTGGTTTTAGGCGATTTTCATTTTCAACTGGTAGCTCCCAGCTCCTCCACTGTGCGGAGAACCCAGGCACTGACAAGGTAGACCACAATTTACCAGGCTGAGGCCTAATCCTCTGTGGCTCTAACTTTGGCCTCGGGCTATGTTTCTCCACGGACCAGGGTACGTGGCTAGGCAGTGAGTGTGGCTGAGGGCCAGCACAGGAGCCTGGAGCTATTGCTCAGCATCCATGGGTAACATTTGGACACACTGGAGCTTCTGGAAAATTCAGACAGCAAAGTCTCAGCTCTCAGAAAAAGCCGTCAATGAACTCCACCAGGCCCAAACAACGGCTGGGCCACTTGTGGCAACATAAAAGGCCAGCACCCCAGCCATGAGTAATGTGCTCTTGGCAGCTGTTAAAAGGGGCCTAAAACCCCACTGGCTCCCAGATCCAGCTGGACAGGCCAGGTGCAGGCTGACAGGAGAACTGTGTTGATTCTAAAGGCCAGAGATGTTATTTTGAGGTTTGACTGTTTATGTCTCATTACTGCTAATTTCCATGAGTTTGCAGACTTTTTTTTTCTGACAACCCCCAGGCCGCGGTGGAGAAATTCATCTACACATGAAGGCTATTCACGAAGTCACCTCCCCAGCCCCCCAGTTTTTGTTTGATGAGAGCCATTTCTGGGAACACAACAATCTTCATGTGGAAATTTCTTAAACAATTTTAGCTTGGGTTTGTGGGTCTCTCTCTGAAGTCACTTACTGGGTATGAGTGGAGCTGGCCTGGGACACATTTAAACAGTTTTTACCTTCTAAGTCTCCTTCCTTTGGAATGGTAACTTTTAAGATAGTGATCTGTGCTGTTATAGTTAGAACACTCAATGGGGAAAAATTCAAATTTAGTTGAAAAGGAGGGGGGGGGGTAAAATAAGTAAAACTTTATACATAGGATTATATGTGAAAGCAGTGTGCAGGAAAGAAGGGGCTCTTTCCTCAGGCATTCTAGTCTGTTCCCACACTGCCGTCCTCTGTGTGGGCCTCAAACCTCACGGCTCCTCACTCTCTCCAAAGCTACCTTCCTTTGTTTTTAATAAAAACTTTCCTAGCTTTTATGTTCGTGAAAAATTCTGAACATATTCAAAGGAAGCAGAACATAGATGCATTCACCTCCCTGCTTCAACTTCATTGCTATTTATCTTGTGTGTGTGTTAAAGTAAGGTAAGGTTTATTCTTTCATTTATTTAAGTGTACTTTGTGTATGTGTTATATATCTGTGTGCATGTATGTGGAAGGGCACTCACCAGTGCAGGCAGGTGTGGAGGTCAGAGGGAAATGTAGGGGTGTCTTTCCTCAGTGGCTCCCCACTATGGCCCTCACTGAACCTGACCAACCTTTCCAGGTTAAACTAGTGAGCTACTAGGGTCAACTTGACCTGCCGGTGCTGTGGTTGCAGACACATGCTGCTATGTCCCACTTTTATGTAGGTGTTGGAGAACTGAATTGCAGTCTTCACCCTGCATTTTACACACCCAGCCATCCCCTCATCCTGTCTTACAGTTTTGAAGGTGATTTCCACCCGCAGCTCTTGGCTACACAAGTGTGGCAAATGGCTACATCAATTATACATGCAATTTCCACACCATCACAATAGTTATTTTCATGACCCAGAGAAAATCGCTGATGGAGTACTGTCCTACTCAGTCTTCTCAGACAATCATTGGATCATTGGTCTGATATATATATATATATATATATACATATACATATACACTCATATATATATATATTTAATGCACACTTAAGTAAGATAACTTGTTTCTTCCCCCTTGGAGATTAAATGAGTGAATGCATATAAGCCTGGCCCACAGAAAGTACAATAGCATTTAATATTAGCTATGGGTGATTCCTCTGGACAGGGTTGCATAGGGAGGAAGGAGTACAGAAGAGGCATTGAGCCTTCCATCTTTCTCTGCACCCCTGCAGATGCTCACTGAGTCCTCAGACCTGCACCCCTGCAGATGCTCACTGAGTCCTCAGACCTGCACCCCTGCAGATGCTCACTGACACCTCAGACCTGCTCACCCCTGCAGATGCTCACTGAGTCCTCAGACCCAAGGGTAAGACACCATGGGCTCCATTCTTGGTGTTTGGCAAGGGTTCCGTAGATTAACCAGAACAGGGTAGGAGGGTTTCTGACTAGTCAGATGGCATATAAACAGTAAAATAGTGCTTTCTTAGGTCAACATGATGACTTGAAGGGTAAAGATGCTTGCTGCCAAGTCAGACATTCTGATTTTGGTCCTCAGAACTCACAAGGTGGAAACCTCCTCAAGCACCAATAGAAACACATACCCACCCACCCACCCCACAAACACAAATCAGTTAGTGTAAAAAAAATTACTTCTCACAGTTATAGAGGCCTTCAAGTCCAAAACTAAAAGATTAATAAATTCAGTATCTGTTAAGGAACCACTTCCTGATGTGACCAGAAAGGGCAAAGGAAGTCATTACAGCTTGTTGTGCAACAGTTTCTGGGATTGAAACCTTTCATCCTTGAGGAAGCGTCTTAAACAGAGACATAAAAAACTCCCCATAGCTTCAGGAAGTCCCAGAAGCTGACCAGATTCTCTAGGCCCCTCCCTGCCAGAGTAAGCAATAGAGTGTCTCTCAGATTTGGAAGGAGGCTGAGCTGCAGAGAAGATGCAAACAAGACCAGCAGCTGCCTGGGAGAAGCAGAGACACACCAAGCTGCCTCGCAGAGGTTTAGACCCCCTGAGGAACCTAGAAATGACAGTCTTTAACCTGCTGATTTGCCTACAGGTGTGCAGTGTGCTCCAGGTTCCCAGCTTTGTGAGCTGTCACCCATGCCGGGGTGGGCCTTGGTGATGCAGCTGTCTTTGAGTCATTTCTGCTCCTGGAGGTAACCCCTGGAAGTAACCCCAATAAAATTTATTGGCTCTCCAAGTTGGACTTTGGTGATATCTGTACTTTGGTCTGTCATAGGCTATCTATCTGGGGAGAGCAGACATGTATATTGTGTCTTCCCAGGAAGTTTTGTCACACAACAGGGTCCCTTTCAAAAGGGAACTAACTAACCACATTCATGAAGGCCTTATTCTCAGGATCCAATCTTCTCTTAAAGGCCCCACTAACGGATACCATCCCGTTGGGGGTAAGAATGTCGAGACAGTAATGGGGTAGGGACACAAACATTCTGTGTACTACAGATGAGAAGCCTTCCTGTGAACCCCGTTCCTGGAATGTGATCTACATTGATGTTCTTTTTGAAAACATCACAATGAGCCCAGGGGTGTGGTGCACACCTTTAATCCCAGCACTCAGGAGGAAGAAGCAGGAAGATGTGTGAGTTCCAGGTCAGCCTGGTCCATAGTGAGTTCCCTAACAAACAAAAGCCAACAGACGGCTGTGTTATCTGCTAGTTACTCAAGGCAGGAGAGCAATGCCCTAAATACTCACTAAAACTTGCTGTAGCCGAGACTATGCATTTCAGCAGGCCTTTGGAATAGTGAGCCTGCCATGACCGTCGTACTTGGATTCTCGTCTATTTTCTTTTTAAAATAATTTTAGGTCATTTTATTTTATGTGTGTGATGATTTGCTCACATGTATATATGACACATGTGTGTGTCTGAGCCTGTGGAGATCCGAAGAGGGTGTCGTTTGCCCTAAAACTGGAGTTATGGATGATTGTGAGCATCCATCTAGGTTCTGAGAATCAACCTGGGTCCTCTTTACGAACAAGTGTCCTCAACTGCTGAGCCATCTCTCAGTCCCTCCGTCTATTTCCTGGTGTCGCCATGTATCGCATCCCATTGCTCACCCTGCTCCAGCTGCAGCGGGCATCTCTCTAGTCCTCTGTCCCAACAAGCTCCTGCCGGCTCACAGCCTGCATGGGCAGTTGCTGGTGCCTCTCTTAGCCCTACTCCCCCCTCCCACAGGCCTTCCCTCCCACAGGCCTGCCCCCTTGGGCTCTCCCGCATCAGCCCTACTTCCCTTCCCGC
>NW_026067896.1:1673753-1707001 GCF_014885135.2 Alexandromys fortis | reverse complement strand
CCCCCCCCCCCCCCCCCCCCCCCCCCCCCCCCCCCCCCCCCCCCCCCCCGCAGGTCTGCTCCCGGTGGGCTCTCCCACAGGTCTGCTCCCGGTGGGCTCTTGCCCGTCACTCAGGTCCTAGATCATGTGTGTATGAGCGCACGTGTCTGTGTGTTTTAAATTACAGTTGCCACGCTCATTTCTTACCTTGTACTAACCCTTAATACAGCAGGCAGAGTCGTTAGTCCAGTTGTTCAATACGAGGTTCCCAGAGGTTACAGTGGTGCTCTCAGTACTTATTGGCTATATAATAATTCAGAATGATAATCAGAGGAGATAGGGAGAAAAATCAGGTTCATCTGGGGTGGAGACTGACTCCAGACACAGAACTTGCCTCTTTTTTTCCTTTTTATGTGCTTGTATCTTTCACTGCATGTTTAAGACAAAGTTGGCAGCTGAAGTTTTTATATTCCGTTTAATTATTCATTAAAATTTTAATATTTTATTTACTTATTTATTCCCCACCCCCGTGTGTGTATGTGTGTGTGTGTGTGTGTGTGTGTGTGTGTGTGTGTGACGGCACACATGTGGAGGTCAGAGGACAGCTTGCAGGAGGGAGTCAGTTTTCTCCTTTCCCCATGTGGGTCCCGGGCATGGACCACAGGTTGCCGCACATGGTGGAACACACCCTTAGCTAACTTGGTAACCCTACTCGCTGTGCTTTGAAGAAACCTCCGCATTTGAGCTTTGGCAGGCTTATTGATGTCACAGCATTTTAAACACTGAGGAAGCCTCACACAGCTGCTGGTAGGAATATGGACTGACCATGCTGCTCAGAGTCTCTGAAACAGGAGAGCAGTCTCTTACTTTCCAAGGCTCTGAAAAGGCTGTCCGAAGGTAGGAGGACAGACAAGGTGAGGGATGGCCGTGTGGGCATGGTAAGGGTGTGGGTAGCCGCTCTGTGGAGGAGCTGGATCAATGTTGGCAGGTGGGTGTTCCCTCTCAGTGGGTGTCTGGTGTGAGGGACAGAGTGATGGATATGCCCCACCCAAGGATAATTTTAAGACTTAGATTTTAAAACTACACACACATAATCAGTATTAATCTTAATAATCTTTTTTTTTTTTTTTTTTTTTTTTTTTTACATTTCACAAAATTTCCTAGGCTGGTAAAATAGTTAACATCCAAACAGCTTTCAAGCATGCAAGGTACTAAGGCAATCACTTTACACGGTCTCCCGTTCATGCATGCATCACCCTGGCCTTGGAGGTGGGCATGCCTCCATTTCTGAGAAGTTCAAGCTCAGACAGAGTTGTCATGCATATATTAAGCCTGTGGTCTAAAGTCAGGAATTTGGCTACACATAACTCATAAATGAGACGCTACTGGGTTTTCAGGAGTGTTTCTCTCTGTCACCGCCTGGCCATTGTGTGGTGTCTTATCTGCCTTTGAGGCACCTACTCAGCCGCTCAGCACGTTTCCCTGCCAAGGCCTCCAAGCAGACAGTGCTGGCTCCACAAGCCTGTGGAGGACCCACCGTTAGAAATCCATTCTGCTTAAAGAGCCATGAGGACAGTTTGAAAGGATGAAACACAATCCGACATAATTAACACGTCAATAGGCGCAACATGAAACCTCAAGTTGAGCAATCTGGGCCTGTGCGAACAACAAACAAGTGAGATGATTTGAAGGTCCTATGTGAGTAACGTGTGTGCGCACGTGTGTGTGAGTGTGCGCACGCGTGTGTGAGTGTGCTTATACACAGCCAAGCCCACAGGTCTTTCTTTGAATTTCAACTATGTTTTCTCTCTCTCTCTCTCTCTCTCTCTCTCTCTCTCTCTCTCTCTCTCTGTGTGTGTGTGTGTATGTGTGTTTGCCCATGTATGCCATGGTGCACGATCAGAGGTCAGCATACAACTTGCGGAAGTCGGCTCTCTTCTTGTACCATTGGAGCCCCGGTGATGGAGCCCAGGTCATCAGGGCAGAAGCCCTACCTGATGAGAGATCTCTCCAGCCAGATAATTCTCTTCATGTTTTTAGTTGGCTTTATGGAGCAATCAAGCACTGAAATGATCTTAACCTTAATTTATTGAATCATCACAAAGACGTGTGGTTTGTTAGAAATTGAAGAAGCGGGATTTCAAGGCAGTTCCAGTCTGATGATTCCGGTTTGGTTCCGGTGTATGGGTGTTGGTGTGCTGGGGAATCAAACCCGGGGCCGTAGGTGCTTTTCCAATGGAGCCTTCCTTACCCCCAACCCTGGGCTTCTGGCTATGATTAGAATGCAAAAGCCCAAGGTCTGTGTGGAGAGAGGACCCTGGCGCCCCAGCCCCTCGTAGCTTCGGAACTGTTTCTAGTCATGGATTCTTTGTTCCCAAGCAGCGAATTCATTCTGGCCTGGTGTGGAGGATGCTTTCCCTTGTGTTTGATCACACGGAGGTGTGGAAAAGGGGGTTCGTTTAATGCCTGGGTGAGGGAGCAAATGTGGGGTTTGAACCCGAATGCCTGTGTGGAAATGTCTGTTCTTGCCTGCCATCTTCTCGGCAGCACTCAGGAGCGGGTGGACACCTTGTCCCACGGAAGGCTGGAAGAAGGCCAAGGGGCTCCCACAGTCAACAGCTCTGGTTAGGGCTCTCCAGGGACGACTCTTTGAAGATTATGCAACTCCAGCTAAGAGGCTGGGCTTGCCTCAAACTTTACACACTGGATTAACTTCCTGAAAACAAAAAACAGCTTCTCTCCTCCCGCACAGGGAGCCTCACTTTTTTTCTCTGTTTCTGGCTAAGTAATGTTTAAGAAGTAAGAAGGAAAAGAGAAGCCTACTGGGCACACTTTTCTGATCTTGATGTAATTTGTTAAGTACTTTCAACACGCGGATATAAAAAGAAGCTTAATTCAATACTTTTTTAAAATAGAAAGTTCTTGTTTGCTTTTCAGAATGTAAGAAATTCCTCTGGGTTAGAGATGGCTCAGTGGGTTAGACTGCTTGTCTTGAAGCGCTAAGTACCGAGTTTGGGTCTCCACACCCACGAGCTGTGTGTTCCTATAGTCCCAACACTGAGGAGGCTGGGACTTGCAGGGCCCTGGGAATGGCAGTCAGCCATTCCAGCCAGATCTGTTTGGCTCCAAGGCAATTGAAGTTCCTGCTTCAAAAATAAAATGGAGAAGATATTGACAAAGGCATCTGATGTGCACAGCCTCCCCCCCCCCCCGATTTTCTTTTTCAGTTTACTTGATTACTTAATATAGTAGAACATTCTAGAGCTGGGCATTGGTGGAGCACGCCTTTGATCCCAGCACTCAGGAGGCAGAGGCAGGTGAATCTCTGTGAGTTCGAGGCCAGCCTGGTTTAAAAGAAAAAAAAAAAAAAAGAACAGTCTACTATGTATTTCAATGTTGTGAGTTGTTAACTGGTATCGGTTCCCTATTTTTTCTACTGGAGAATGTAGTTGTTTTCTTAACAATGTGCAAAAAATCCTTTTTCCATAAAGGCAAATAAATAAATAAATACATTTGTTTATTTAACAAGTGGACTTTTGTTCCCTTGGGTTTTGGTCCTGGGGATTGAACCTCAAATGTCACACGTGCTAAGCACATGCTAAGCGCTGAGCTGCAGCCCAGCCCTACTTAACTCGTGTTAATTAAGCATCCACTGCTATGCTAGGCTCAGAGGATACTGGATTGTGATGGAGGAAGGACATTGGTTAATTATAATAAAGAAACTGCCTCGGCCCTCATAGGACAGAAAATTAGGTAGGCGGAGTAGACAGAAGAGAATTCTGGGAGAAAGAAGCTTAGTGAAGGAGTCGCCATGATTCTCCCGCTCCAGACAGACGTGGGCTGCACAGAATATTAGAAATGGGTTAGAACAATATGTAAGAGCTAGCCAATAAGAAGCTGGAACAAGCCGGGCCAGGCAGTGTTTGAAAGAATACAGTTTCCGTGTAATTATTTCTGGGCATAAGCTAGCCATGCGGGCGGCCGGGTGCCGGGGACGCAGCCCTGCCGCTCCTTCAACAGGATTGAATGAAACAATCATGGTCTGTGCTCTCACAGAGCTTAGGTTTCTGGGAGAGCTAAACACGAAATAATACATTTGGAAAAGTGCTAGGAAGGAAAGTGCAGAACACAGGGAGAAAGAGCGACACTGTAAAATAATTTAAGTCAGAAGCGAGGAAAAGTTCTCTTGGTAAGAGAGCGACATTGGAGCTGAGTGCTGAAAGATGAAGGAGGGGAGACGTGTTACAGACAGGGGCCAAGACCAAACCAACAGAGGCACACACTACCACACACCAGGGCCAGAAGGAGTGGTGGAGCCCTGTGAGACAAGGCTAGCTAGCACAGAAGAGCAGAGATGCTGAGGGAAATGGTCCTGGGGACGGAGGCGGAGGAGAGCGGCAGGCATCCCCTCTGCAGGAAAATGTGGGCAGCAGTGACTGAAAAAGCCTTCACTCAAATTCTTTAACAAATGCTTTAAAAAGATTTACTTTTACGTGTGTGTGTGCATGTGTGCATGTGTGTGTGTATGTGTGTGTGTGCGTGTGTCTGCATGTGTTTGCCCACATGAGAGTTGGTGCCCACAGAGGTCAGATGAGGCCATCAGATTCTGACCCCCCGGAGCTCAGTTATGGAAACCAAACTTCTTCAAGGATAGCAGGCATCCCTAACTGCTAAGCCATCTCTCTAGCCTCAAATTGACTCAAATTATAACTATATTTGTTATAATTCTGAAAAAAAATCACTTTATCTCCTCAAGCTGCAGCTTTCTTACTTGTAAAATAAGTTGATAATTGTAAAGTTGTGAGGTTTGATTGAGATTATATATGTCGCATTTATTGCATGCTGCCCAAAACATTAGCTGTTACTTTCAGCGGGCATCTATGGAAGTGTTTTTGTGTAAAATTGAAACATGGGGCCAGGAGTTGTATTTGAAATGCTCCCTGGTTTCTGTGCAGAGGGCGCAAGAGAGAAGGGTTGGATGTGATGTTGGCACATGCACGACAGCGGGAAGCTGTGAGCAACTGCACCGAGGAGGAGCCAAGAGGGGTTGGTTAGAAGCTGCATAGAGATGTGGGCAAAGAGTCAGGGTGGTTGTCATCTAACTCTCCCAGTGCAGCTGAGGGTTACTAAGGAAGCTCAGTGAAGAAACAGGGTTGAAAGAGAGGGTCAATACCCCAAGTTTTGGATATGTTGAATTACAGATTTCAGAAATGGCCATGTAGACCTTTTCTGTCTATGGCATTGGCTGATTCAGTGTGAGTCTCAGAAAGGAGTCTGAGCTGAAGATCACACTGTAGGCACAGAGAGCATTCCAAATCACCGGAAGAGATTAGGCCATCAGGAGAGAAGGAGAGTTCAAGTTGAGGGCACGCCTTCGAGCCATGCTCTAACGCTGCTGTTTGGAGCGGGGGAGAAGTGGGGGTCAAGGAGGTGGAGCTGGGACCTGCAGAGAATCAGGAGTTGCACCCAGGAGAAGGTGGTGTCCTAGAAAAGCATCTGTAGATTTCCAAGACCCACAAGTGCGTGGCTATGTGAAGTGCCCAGGGAGTCTTCGAGGGGCAGGAGAAGGCATCTTGGGAGTTTCAGGACAATGGAGTAAGGAAGGAAAGAGCCGGTGTGATGTCGGTCCTTAAGACAGGCTAGGCTGGCCCTTTGTCCTCTTTCCTGCCCATTCTTTCCCAGAGTGCCTGTTGGTGATTTATTTGACGTACACCAGTTTCACATTTCTGCGTAGGGATCAGTCCTTCTTTGAAAGGCTGAGGAGTGCAGACAACTGAGAGGGGCTGGGGAACAAGGAAAGCTGCCCTGCTCTCCCAGCTGCTTCCACGCCCCTCCCCCAGGGGCTTCTGTCATCCTGAGGGAGTCCGTGTGGAATGAAACTGTTTGTGGGAGCAGGTGGACACAGCCCACACACCCCAGCAGGGACCAGCTCTGCCCTGTGAGCTACCTGGGAATGGAATTTCAGCTTGGGGACCCCTACTGCTTCTGCAGAGCAGAACCAGAGCCAAGGCAGAGCTACCCCAGAGCTAAGGCAGGCAGAGCTACCCCAGAGCCAAGGCAGGGCTACCCCAGAGCCAAGGCAGGGCTATCCCAGAGCTAAGGCAGGCAGAGCTACCCCAGAGCCAAGGCAGGCAGAGCCAACACAGAGGTAGGGCCTTTCTGCTCTCAAATTCTCTGCCTTCTCATTATCTCCTCTCACTTTTTAAATTCTCCTTTATTTAAAGCCACTGATTAACTGGAAATATAGAACAGCATTGTTTGGACGAACAGAGAAAAGTTTGTAGCTAAGGATAGCTATTAATAAAAGCAATACAATCATAGAGGCATCATGCGTGTGATCTCACTTGATCCCCAAGCAATCCTCTGACGTAGGAATCATCGACTCCATTGCACAGATAAATAAACAGAGGTTGAAAGGCTTAAGAAACTTTCCTAAGGGGACATGGAGATAAAATAGTCTCTCTCACACAGGGTCGAAACTTTTCATCACTGTTGTCAAGAAAAAAAGTATTCTAGGACGGCTCATCTGTTTATAACTAGAAACCATGGGAAGGACACTATTCATATTATTGATTATGTTCAAAATGTTACAGTGTCAAGAGGAAAAAAGTGGAGTATAAAATTAGAAAATTTTATATTTACATGGGAAAGCAGCAGTAGAAGCACAAAACAACTGTGGGCAATGCATACATATCTGAAAACGTTGAGCTGTAAAGTATGGATATTCATAGGATGTGTGTGTGTGGTGTGTTTCTAGGACAGGCCGGCAGGTTGTAGATTCTTGTCCCCAGCTGTGGAGAAGCCAGCACTAGGTGGAGCCTGCTAGTGTTATATGACATATTAGCTATATGTCAAACTGATATAAAACACTGGTCTTTTACCTTCTTTTGGAAAATGAATTAATGCTAAAGGAATGTTGCCTTGTGCTTAAGGCCTCTGGGTCCCAGAAAGTCTTTAAAGATGGTGCCCTTATGCATTGTGAAGTTCACCTCTTCTCTAGGCCCCGATTCCTTCACAGTTTTCTACCATGCAGGAAAGGTGAGGTTTTGCTAATCAGGGAATGTAACATTTCATTCTTATTTCTTACTGCCTTTCGTGTTGGTTGAAGTTATTAGAGCCTATAAAACTTCTCAGGAGGGATCTAGAACATTTTTGGAGCAGTAGCTTCATGCCACACTTGGAGGCCAAACCACTCTTTCTGAAGATGATGCTCCAAACCACTCTTAATTTTTTAAAAAGTTTTTTTTGAGATTATAATATTATTATATCATTTCCCCTTTTCCCTTCCTCCCTTTAAACCCACCCACATACCTCTCCTTGATCTTTTTCAGCTCATGGCCTCTTTTTTCATTAATAGCTGTTACATGTACATATGTATAACTATATACATATCTATTCATACATTTAACCTGTTCAGTCCATATAATATTACTTTTATGTGTGTTTTCAGGGCTGACCATTCAGTATTCGGTTACAACTGGTGTGCTCTTCCCTGGGAAGACTCTTTCCCCCACTCTCAGCCCTCCTCAGTCTGTAGTTCTTTGTGTAGGTTTGAATGTTGACAGACATTTCTGTCCCACCCGATCATGCAGCCGTTTACTCCCAAAGAAACACACAGAGGTCTACATTAATTGTAAACTGGTTGGATTATTAGCTCAGGCATTTTATCAATTAACCCTTACATCTTAAATTAGCTCATAATTCCTGTCTGTGTTAGCCACGCAGCTTGGTACCTTTTATCAGCGAGAATGAGACATTCTCTTCTTGCTTCCTCTCTGTCTGGGTGATGACTGCAGACTGAGTCTTTTCTCTTCCCAGAATTCTCCAGTTCTCATGGCCTGCCTCTGCTTCCTGTCTGGCTATTGGCCAATCAGCATTTTATTAAACCAGCACAACTGACAAAACTTTACAGGGTCCCAGACCATTGTCCCGCAGCATTTGAAGAAAGAATCCCATCTACTTTGATGTGTCTACTGGTGTCGTGCTTGGGCAGGCGTGTGTGTAGCTTCTGACAATACTGGAAGACACAGCGGGTTCCTCCGTCCCCTTGCTCTTACCCTCTTTCTGCCTCCACTTCCTCTATGTTCCTGAACCTTAGGTGCTGGAGTTGTTCTGCAGCTCTAGCTGGGGGACTGTACTCCTCAACTCCACATTTTGATAGGTTGTGGTTGAAGCGCTCTCCTGGTGGAAAGAGAAGTTTCCTTGCTGAGGGGTGAGGACTGCGTTACAGTTCAGAGGGTGAAGCATTGACCACCGTGGTAGGAGATGGCAGAAGACAAGCATGCCTGGCATTGGAGCAGTAGCTGAGCACTTAACATTAGATCCGTAACAACAAGGCAGCGAGCCCAAACCATTCTTTGCCCAAGCAGCAAGTTTCTAAGTGTTTCCTGGTAGAAACTGACCCTGGTGTCTTGCCCAAAGATGATCATGGCAGAGACTGGTGTTCAAACTGAAGACACACACATATGAAGGCTGGGGAGGAGGGGGGGTGACAGCCTCTGACAGAGTTGGTGTTTCACACAGAGGAAACACCCTGTTAGAATCTACAGTTCCAGTTCACTACTAGGCTGGTATTGGTCATGGCTTGGGTGTTCTAAGAGGGAAACTGCAGCTCAAAGACAAATGGCCTCATCGTTAGCTTGTTGTGCACCCGAGAGAGCAGCTCAGGTGTCTTGCTTTCCACAGGCTAACTGAGGGTTCCTTCGCTCGACCCGGATGTCAGCAGCTCCAAGCTCCCAGTGTTAGCAGCAACTCCCACTTCTCACACCAGCTGCAGCCAGCAGCTTGCTGCAACTTCCCCGACCTCTTAGTAGCTGCAGCTAGCGGCCCGCACCAGCTGCTCCCCTCCCAGCTACTCTCTGGCTGCTGGCTGTCCCCGGTGTCTCCAGCCCTGGCTGCTGGCCACTTTTAGTGGCAACAGCTTTTTGTGTCACCAGCTCATCCTGCTCCAGAGAGAGTCATCTCTAGAGGGCAAAATGAAACCATCAACAGGGCTTACGCCGGAGCATAAGGCATGGTCTGACTCATCACAGGTAAGAGGAAAGCTCTCTGTGCACTCATGAGTGAGCAGTGTCCCTAGGGCAGAGGTCCCCACCCCAGAATGGATATAAGAAAAAACTGTAGAGGGCAGAATCCTCCACCAAAGAGGGAGGTCATTTGGGGGCAGGTCCAGGATAGAATCTGGAATAGCTAAAATGAAAGAACCTTTTTTTAAAATTAAAAAATTTCACATGTTATCTATCTATCTATATCTATATCTATCTATCTATCTATCTATCTATCTATCTATCTAATTCTATCTATTTAGTGTTTGTGTGTGCGCGGTGGTAGGAGGGCAACCTGTGGGAGTTGGTTCTTCCTTTTACCATGCAGCCCCTGCCCCCAGGGACTGAACTCAGCTTCTTCATCATGAGAGCAAATACCTTTACCCTCTCTGCCATCGTTCCCACCGGTAAAGCAAAAGTTTCCATGAGCAGTCTCCAGGAGATGGGGATAGCTACGGCTTTCAAAGATGGAACACAGAAAAATGCAAAGTGTCTGTCTATTGGCTGTGTCAAGCCCTGCTAGTCAGCCATCTTGTTTACTTAGTATGGTGCCTGGGACACAGATACTCTCCAGCTTTCACCTCATAGCCCTATGTAACCCTCCCTTTGTATAAACAAGCAGCATGTTTCACCTCACCCACCTGGGAGATCAAAGATAGCCTAGAACCCAGGCTCAGCACAACTAGCATGCTGGTGACATCATCGGTCATGGCATCGTGGTTTGCTGGGTGCCCTTGGCGCCGGCTTCTTCCCGAGACGGAGGCTCCTTATGCGCTAGGACAACTACATACAGCGGGCAAGGCACATGCCTCCTTGTCAAAGACACCAGGAAAGAAGAAACCGTCACCCCCCCCCCCAGAAGGCACAGCTTTAATTCCCATTTCCGTTTTCAGTAGTGTGAAGAGCACCTTGTACGAGCTGACTCTGAGCTCAAGTCCTCTCTGTCCCTGGAGTTTGGGCTGGGCTCATTTCCTCTCTGTATCTGAGGAGGGAGGATTGGACACATGAACAATATTGAAGTTGAGTAAAAAAGAAACAATGGAAAAATGGGTCCATGATGCATATTTATTACTGTGTGGTTTGAGGACCAACCTAAGTATCACCTGGGACCTTTTTTTTTTTTTTTCTTCACCTGGGACCTTTTTAAAACTGTTAAATCTTTTGGATAACCTCAAGCCCACCAAGTAAGTCTATTTTAACAAGACAACTTATATGCAAGTAACATTTGAGAAGCATTGTTCATGCTGTACACGTGGATGCTTTGGGGCGGGGTCTGTCATGGAAAGCAGATGAACAGGAATCTTCAAGATTCCTTTGTTAAGAATCAACCTTGGGGGAGCAACTCCTGGATTCCCACAGCACTGTTTCTATTTCTATCGTACGTTTTCATCCCATTGCACTATATGTAGACACTTAAATTATCCTACAATCAGGGCCCACTCAGAAGTTAAAAGCATATATTGGTAGCTGTCAGCCACTGGACCTGGGTGCTAGAAATCAAACTCAGGTTCCCAGGACAAGCAGTACTCACTCTTAATTAATTGCTGAGCCATCTGTCCAGGCTCTCAAAAATGTGTTTAGTGGAGGCAATATTATGAGCTAATTGGATTTGTTGAGCTGAGGCTTTCGGTGTAATATCCTAAAGAAAATGTCCTTGAGACGATGAAAGCTGTGGGCCTGGAATCCTACCAAGTCAGAGTGGGTGTCCCTTAAGCATCTTTGGTATGGAATGTAAATCTAAAAGTGAGAGCCGTGATATAGAACTGGTTTGTCAAAGAAAGAATCCAGAAGGAAAACACCAGGAGTTCATGGCTGAGCCTTGGAGAATGCTCTAATTACAGGGTTGAAAGAAGGAATCGTTGCCTTGCCCAGAAACATTGCTGCGGGATTGAGTGAGGTCAGTAGCAGAAGAAACAAACAAGACAATTTTACGTATTATCTTTTCTCTGTAGTGATCATAGATAAAAGAGAAACATATTTCCTACCAGGGAAGAGCTGAACGCATGAAGTATGGGTTGGAGAAATCTTAATACGTCTATGAAAGCCTGTGATAAGTAAAATTAGTCATAGGCTTGAGTGTCTAGACAGGTTCCAATTGGTCTGAATGGAGTCTTTCCAATCCACTGCCTTTTCTTTATAGCTTATGGCCTGGTCCTGGTGTCAGAACACTGTACCTGGGCCAGCCTAGGATGCAGACACTGGCCCAAGAAATAGCAGCTCCCTGATCTAACCACACCATGGACCTGATTTCACGTGTCTGTCTCAGGAATGAAATGTACTTGCTATTTTCTTTGAATTGGCCAGCCCCTCCTCTCCTTTGTCCGTAGTATGTTTTTCCTCCCTCCCCATTCTTTGTTTATTGACTAGTCACTTCCTTTAAGTAACCCTGAGACAATTCTGCCTTTGTATCTTTAATGTTCTCACACATATCCTCAGGGTGTCGTAGTAAGAAAAAGCACAAGCATGATTATGATTGTCCAACACTAGTAGGATAATAGAAGATATTTCCTGGAATTCGTTTGCTCATCTATTTAACAAATATTTATCAAGTGACTATTGTGTGTGCCAGACATCGTGTTATGATGATTTAGAAATACAGTTGAAAACAAGTACCTTTCTGGCGTTTGTGAAATACGTAGATGAAGTTTGTGTAAGAAGAAAGTGCTGAGTAGGAGCAGCTTATAGTCTTTGGGGTGTTGGAAAAGTGTAGCGGGGAGGTCCTAAGATGGGGCCGTGTGTACAAAGATCTTGTGTGATGACTGATCTCCATTGTCACTTTACATACTTGGGAGGAGAGACACTCAGCTGAGGAACTGGCTCCATCAGATCGGCCTGTGGGTGTCTCTGTGGAGTATTTTCTTGATTGATGATTGATGTGGATGCCTTACCCTCCGTGGGTGGCACCATCCTTAGGCAAGTGCGCCTGGGTTGGAAAGGTGGTTGAAGGTGAGCTTGGGAGAGAGCCAGGGAGCAGTGTTCCTTGGTGATCCCTGCCTGCTTCAACTCTTGCTTCCAGGCTCCTGCCTTTCTCCCCTCAGTGGTGGATGGTAAACCCTTTCTTCTTTGAGCTGCTTTTGGTTGTGGTGTTTCCTGCAGCAGGAGAAATCAAGCAAGAACAGGCTCTGGAGTCAGAACAATGGGTTGCAATACTCCAGGTCACGCATCAGGGTGGGGGTACTCAGCTTGGTGATGCAGGAAAGCAGTAGAACCTTCAAGAGGTAGGTTGTGTTTGGAGATCTTCAAGTCATCAAATAACGCACATTCCACTTCACACTCCATAACAGTGGGCCCAGGCCCAGGTTCAGGCTGGATAGTCATGGCCCAAAGTCGACAGAACTGTGGGTAAACATTGTGAGTAAGCCTTTTCTCCCTCTAAAGGAATTCATTGAATCTGTGTCACGGGAATGAAAAGCTGACACAAGGCTGAGGAAAGAGAGCGCGCCAATGGAGACAGGCCTGGAGTGGTCAACAGCAACCAGACCATGAGGACCTAGTAAACGCTCATCCTGAGGGCGATATCATCTCCAGCTGGTTTCCCAGGCCAGTCTCAGAGTTCCTGTGTTAAAGTCATCTTCCCACCTCTGCGTCAAGCGCTGGGATTGCAGGTGCACACCACTGCACCCATCTCTGGCTAGTAATTTTAAACTGGTGGATTGTCATGGTCAGATTCGTATTTTAGAAAGACTGGATTTGGTGCTTTTGAGATGTAAAGGAAAAGCTGGTACCCTTGAGACAAGTCAGGAATCAACTTCAGTCATGCCAGCAGCAGTCTGCTGTGACCTGAACTGTCGGACTGTCAGAGTGAAGATAGAGACAGTGATGACCTCCGTAGGAGGACTATACGTTTGGCTGAATGGGGGCAGAGCAGGAATGAGGCGGGAAGGAAGCCTGCTCTGGCCCGAATGGAGATTCTCCCTAATGGGGAAATTATCACTTTGTGATCCAGGTCTGTAGCATAGACATTTTTGGGATGTGAGGTTCAAACACCTAAAACTCACGCTGCCCTAGCCACCACCTACCCCAGTGTTTACCCAGCATGCTGCTGGCATGCATTTGTGCTTGCTTGTTCATGCGGGGACCAGAAGCCTGTGGTCTGGATAGCTTCAGAGTCTAGCAAAGGATCACAGACTCTTTCCTAGAATTATCTGGATTATTGCCTATTTTCACCTCCATGACTTGAGTTCAATCCTCAGCCACTTGCAATAGGAAAATTTTTACCTTCATGCAAATTCTGTTCCCTCGGGTCCCATTTTCCACCTCTTTGTTATAGTGCGAGGAGCTGACAGTCGGAAGTCTCTTAAGAGCATGACAAACTGAGCTGAATTAGCCTTTTATTGCTATTTATATCTAAGCGCTGTGTAACACACACAAACACTCACATACACACAGCTCATACACACAAAAAGTGTAAAAGTAAAGTTGAGGATGGAGGTAGCTGTAGTTCTAGCTAGTAGGGAGGCTGAGGCAGGAGAATTGAAGTCTGGAAATTCAAAGCCAGCCTGGGCATCATAGTAGAACTTTGTCTGAAACCCAAAAAAGTTTGCCTATCCTAAAATTAAACAACAACAACAACAAAACTTCAGGTACACTAAGTCCTGCTGTGTATATATTAAAAGTGTTGTAGCCCGTGCATTTCGATATGAACCATCCTGAATGTTTTAATGATCAATCAGTTAAGGGTTAAGGGTCTTATAAATGATGCTGCAACGAAGGAGGTTGACCCTGCACATAAAGAGCATTTGAAACACAAATGACAAAGCAGTGAACTTTCAAAAAAAAGTACACCTAGTCTGCCTTCACCGCTTTTTAAAAGCTTCTTCCGGGGAAGTTCTTTAAGGAAATATGTCTCTGCTTCTGCTGGGGCTGCCAGCACTCCAGCCAATGCAACAGTTGCCCCCTGCAGCGCTGAGCTGCAAAAGACCCCTCCTATGGCTGTGATTGCTGCCCCACTGGAGTTCCTAACTTGCATTCTCAGCCCCTATTATACCAGGCCCTGGTTTCAATCCTCAGCACCACAAATAATAAACAGTTAACATGAAAACACTAGGCAAAGCACTTGGGAGTTGGGCACTAATCCAAGACTCCAAGCTTAGAGGTGAGTCTCCCATGTGTTCTGCTGGGATTCCCGTGGAGTGGTAGTTTTCACTACAGTCCCAAAATCCAGTTAAGTGTAGATTTTTACTGTTAGCATTGCCAAGAGTATCTATAAAAACAATCGGAAAGTTGGATTCGCGCTTGTATAACAAAGTACAAGCCTGAAACTCTGAGCTTTCAACAGACCCCTTGGAATGAAAGGGGCTGGTGAATCAGGACACACCCTCTGTTTCGAAGGAGTCTGTCAGTTATTAGCACTGACAACTACACTCAAGGCTAAGGCAATAAAGTGGAATCGTTCTTCAATTCAAGGACAAGCGCGACGTCAGGCTTAGTGGTATTTAGAAGATGTATCGCTACCAAAATAGTGGCTTATCTGGGCATATGTTTTCAGGATAGTTGTGAACCATGGTCAAAAGAGTTTCATGGCCCTGGAATGAAAAGACAACCAAATTTGTTTTCTGGTTGTTTTCTTTTTCTTATTCCTCAAGGGCCTCCGATTGCTGAGTTGTGTTATGAAGAGTGAAGGAGACGGGCTGTGAATTCGAAAATCCAGTGGAAAGTGTGGTTTACATGGCCCCCAGGGTATAGTGAAAGTTATTCATATGCCAAGCTCAGTTTTGATGCCTGATGGCCTTATAACTGGCAGGCTGGGGCACAGGGTTTGGGGGTGTTTCCTACGAGTCTATCTTCCTTGCTGTTGCATGGACGAGGTAGACAGAGAGTTAGATATATCTCTTGTATGGAGGAGGTAGACAGAGAATTAGATATATGATACTAATTTGTCACTGGGCACTGTCACTAAAGCCTGATGTGACTATTAGACTGGCTGGCTCACACTACCAAAAGCATGGGGAGGGGAGAACTCCTGGGCTGAGGATTTGAGAAGAGCAATCACATCTGTGTGATGAGTATGTGTGCGCATACACGTGTGTACAATGCTGGAGGATTCCCTGGAACTGGAGGTGCAGGAGGTTGAGCTACCTGCTGTGGATGCTGGGAACTGGGCTTCAGTCCACTACAAGAGCAGCGGTCCTCTTGGCCAGTGAGCCATCTCGCCAGTCCCACAGGTGGGGAACACTGGAGTTTAAGTTCATGGCCTCCCACAGGCTAAGTAAGCAAGTGCTCTGCCACTGAACTATGCTCCCAGCATCTCAGAAGTTCTTAAAGTGTGATCGAGGGACCAGTAGCATGGGCATCCTTAGGGATGTGCAAGCAATGAACCTTCTTGGACCATCCCCATGCCTATGGAATCAGAGACTGTGGGTGTGGGTCCCAGGCTGTGCTTCAGTGGGCAGCTCAGGTGATTCTGACACATGCTAACGGTCAATGTCCACTCATCTAGTTGAAGGGCGATGTGTAACAAGCAAGGGCAAACAATCAGATCCCTCATTACCGTCCAGGAACAGTCTGCTCCAAGTCTTTATCTTTGAAAACAAGCCCAAGGGCGCTAGTGATAAGATGAGATTTGAAATGAGTTGCATCAATTCTGCACGTCAAAAGGTTGTCACAGTCAAACATCTTTACTTATAACCAAACCAAAACAACAAAAACCTGCTCTAAAGTATAGCCTCTAAAGTATAGCCCCAAGGTTGGGCAAAGAGAATTCTGGGAAATGTAGTTTACTTATTATAGGAATACCTTGCCAAGGAGTGGAGGAGTTTGGGGTTCTGGGAACTGTCTCACAGGAGAGATACGAAACTTTCCAGGGCACCCCAGACTTGGCTGAAGGCAAGCCATTTCTCCTGCTGCTGGCAATGGCTCTCGGGTAAGAGCCCACTGTGTTTTATCTTTGCATGTTTGTTTGTTCTGCTTGTTGAACACTGACTTTCACAGTGTCTTGTTCTGTAACTCAAACCTGGCTTTATAATTAGGTCTGAAAGGACTGGTTCCCAGGCAATTCCTGTCTGAAACTGGGAGAGACAGTTGCCTTTGTGTTGGCTTGTCTTGATGTAAATTATTGGAAAGAGCTTCAGGGTTTCTGTTTCAAGTTATAGTGGGCAGGCCTCCCTGAGTGTGTGATGGGACACGGAGGGCTCGGTTCTGCTCTTGGGAACTTCGGATGGAAGCTCAGAAGATCCCACCACACTCTTGCCTTTTGTCTTTGGAAAGTAAACTCTGAATTAGTTAATATGTTTAAGTCTGCCGGTATCAAAGGTTGAACCGGCTAAATAACAGAGACGGGGGATTGCCTAGCAGGACCCAACAGAAAACCACCACTGCTTTCCTAACTCAAAGTTTGCACTTTCGGATTTCACCCATCAGAGATGGAAAACTTTCTAGTCAATACACATCACAGACAAATATTGGGGTTTGTGCCTAGCTTCTCAGTCTAGGCAATTTGCAAGTTTTCCTTTTCTTCCTTCCTTCGTTCCTTCCTTTTTTTTTTTTTTTTTGCAGGACACCTGACTGAGCCAGAGAGATAGGGAGATATAGGGGCCTAGTTTGTAGGACTGTAGATCTGCTCTCTCTGTTCTTTGCTCAATTTGGATGGTTTATTCTTCTGATCTTCTTTGGCGGGAAGACTCTGTTGCTCTACAAAGTGTGAGGAGTGCTGGTTTGACTAGAGGTCGGCAGCCTCACCGGGACCCTAGAAATCTAGTTAATTCTCCTGTCAGTTCACAGAGCAAACCTGGAACCCTGAGACGCTGAGGTTTCTACAAGGTTTTGTGCCGCCACTCAGCCCTCAAGTGCTCCTCTGAGGCCATCGTCAACCACCCCTCTAATTCTTCCTCAGCTCTGCCCTCTTAAAAGTTTCCCATGATTCTCCAAACGCCTGGCACCTAGTCAGACCGCCAAACACCTGCCTCAAAGGCAAAGGGCCAGTGGCAGCTTGGGTCATTCCTTCTCCAGCTGTGTGGCCTTGTGGTGGTTTGTCCAAGTGGATCTGAGCTTCTTGGTGCCCTTGTGCAGAGGGAGTCATCTCTGCAGACTGTTCCTGGCTCTGAACCAGAGAACAGCTATAAACAGTATCTTGTATTCATTTCCTTCTCTTTCTCCAATGTAAAAATCAATGTCCTGTCATTGAGCTCCACCCTCCGATCCCCCACCCGCTCCACCCCTCCATCCCCTCTAGTTACTTGGCTTCTGTGATCACATACTGGTATGAACGCGCTCTTTTAAATCCACACCTTTTTTATTCCTTTGATCCTTTAAGAGGGTCTTCAGAAAAAAGCAAAGGCAGAGCCGGGCGATGGTGGCGCACGCCTTTAATCCCAGCACTCGGGAGGCAGAGGCAGGTGGATCTCTGTGAGTTTGAGACCAGCCTGGTCTACAGAGCTAGTTCCAGGACAGGCTCCAAAGCCACAGAGAAACCCTGTCTTGAAAAAACAAACAAACAAACAAACAAACAAACAAACAAAAAGCAAAGGCAGGAGTGTGTGCTGAATCAATTGTTTCACTAAAAATTGTGTGTACTTTTTCTTTCTTTCTTTGTTTTTGAGACAGGGTTTCTCTGTGTAACAGCCCTGGCTGTCCTGGAACTCACAGAGATCTACCTTCCTCTGCCTCTCAAGCTTTGGAATTAAAGATGTGCATCCTACCACCCAGCTACTATTTATTTTTAAAGAATTTTATTTTAAAGTCATCATACATTTATCAGCAGTTGCAAAAGTAGAGAGATTTCCCAGAAGCCTCAGGTGATTTCCGCTGAAGGTAAATTCTTCCTTTGTTGCAGGTAGTATACACCAGTTCAGGAGACTGATGAGGGTGTAATTCACGAGCAGAGTCAGATGTCTGAGGGCTTTCAGGGGTAAGGTTCTGTGCCGTCTGAGAACGTGTGGATTCTCGGAACCAGTTAGGACGCTGAACTCTTGTCCTTCTGTGTCATCGTGTCTGCCCCTCCCGTCACATGCAACTTCCAGAACTCCTGATCTACTCTTCCATACTGCCATCTTGTCACTTTTCAGACTTTTACAAATAGAATCATATAATATGTAAATATTTGACAAGGTTTTTGATTTTCCCCTCTCGACACAATTCCTTCCAGGCCCACCTGTGCTGTTTTCTGTATAAGTAGTGGCAGCTGAGTGGTATTCCATGGTCTTTGTTACTGTGTAAAACCTTGTTTAACCCTTTCTCCTAAGGAGGACCATTTGAATGACTTCCAGTCTGAGGGAGTTATAAGTACACACTTTGAATTTCTGACAGATAAAAACTTAAACAGAAAAAGCAAAACAGTGCAAATGTTGAGAATGATGCCAATGTGTGTGTGTATGTGTGTATCTGTGTATGTAAGTGTGTGTGTATGTATGTATCTGTGTGTATATGTGAGTGTACTTGTGTGTGAGCAGGCAAAAGCATTGGGGAATTGAACCTATGATGTCATGTATATTAAACATCTGCTTTCCCAGACACTGTTTTTTTCTTCACAAGAGAGGGAAACCTTGGCTTCAGCATTACTGGGCACTGGTAGAGTCTTGCTTGCAGCCACCGTTGCTTATCTTTCAACTTGACCCATGACCTGCATCAGAGCACTTGTGTATGGTAAGGCAGCAGATCTGGGCTTGGTTCAGCTAATTAGTGATTTCCCAGTGAGAATAGACACAAAGTAAACAACAAAACATAAAAGGAAATATACACATTATCAAGTGTCAAAGGAAGGAGAGTTTAAGTTTTTAATTTCTGTTCTAAGAAAATACAACCCACCGCTCTAGTGTTTAAACTTAGATACGTTGGCTTTTGATGGGACCCTTTTATTTTAGAATGCCCATCCACGCCGTAAAATATGTCAGAAATTATGTCTGTTTATCTGTGTACATATGGCATAAAGCCTAGGGTAGTGCTATCTTAGAACCCTGGCTGTTACTACCCCAGGTAGTTTTGACGTGGAACACGGTAGACTGGTGGTTAGCGCCAAACCCTGCTGGAATGCTGTGCTCTGGCAGCTCTAGTTAGTGTCTTTATGCTTTTGTGTGCGCAACAAGGAAGTACAGGACTCATTAATAATAATAAGGGCATGCTTATCATCCCAGGACTGAGGAGATGGAAGCAACAATCTCAGGAGTTCGAGGCCATATTCAGAAATGTAATGAGTGAGGGGTGTGGCTATGATGAAATATATTAGTACATGTATGAAAATGTCGACATGAAACACATTTTGTTATGCCTAGCTAATATATAGAAACAGCACTCCAAAACTGACCCTTAAGTTCATATTTTACAGATTCAACAGACCCTGTGACAGTTAGCACAGCTGACGTTAGGGGGCCAGACATAATGCCCATCTTTGGAGAGGAAGTCCCTGAAGTACCACGTTGAGTATGTGGGTTAACCATAGTCTGCGGCCCGCTTTCCCCACCTGTAAAATTAGAGAACGAAACAGCTCTCTTGAGTTTCCTCAAACCCCATATTTGCTTCCATTGTCGGTTTTGAACATGGAAAACGTTTAAAAAAATATGACTGGTAATGATTCCAGTGTGTTTTCTTTTCTTTCAAAAATCTGGAATGGTTGTTTATTAACATAACCTCACTATTAAATTTTAAAAAGTGAGCTTCATGGCTAACGGAGGAACTATGAACAGCTGATGGCTGTTGGAGAAGGGAGGTGAGTTTTCTTGAGGGTGGCGCCCCCGGCAGGTTGGCTCCTGTAGATGGTTCCACACTCACTGGTGTATGGGCAGCACAAAGTGGACTCCGTGGGTTATTTTTAAAGGGGGGGCACAAATTAGGAGTAGGGTGTTGACTGGAAGGCATTAGGAGCAGTGGTGGGGAGTGAATAGGGTCAAAAGACATTTTAGGCATGAAATATATTTAAAACGTTACGGAAACCTGAAAGGAGACAGAGAAAGGGGTTGTTGTCACGTCTTAACTTCTGGGGTTTGAACATTGGACAGTGCGGTCTCCTGAGCTTGAGCAGAGGCAGGATAATGAGGCGGTCAGCCCACTTGTATGCGCCAGAGCCACAGCCGACAGAACCGGACTTGTTTTGAAATTGGGGTACCCTCTGTACTTTACTACAGATCGCATGGCTGTTCACAGCCTATATGAACCTTAAGAGAGTGGGTTCCTTCAGATTTCTACTTAGCATATACAAGAGCACATGCTTCAAACTCCTTCCTGGGTAAATGCCATAATTCGAAATCACAGTTACCTATCTAATCAGAGTCATTCCAGCTAGAAGGATTTACAAAATGTGTGACAAATTCTTAGATAACGGTACAAGGTTGGCATTCCGTTAGAACAGCCAGGATCATTTTGTTCTGAGCAGAATAAAAAGCGCCTTTATCTTTTCCGCAAGGAGTTGGCAGGTTGCTCAAGGACATTTCTCAATTTTGAAATGCAAATGTAAGAGCATATTGCTTGCTTTCCAAAGAAAACACATTTTCCTCTTCGGGCCTGCAGAGTCCCCGACAGGGGTGCTGTTGGTCATTCGTGAAGAATCTGATGTGGAAACCTGTTCACAGTCTAGAGGTGACTAAGGAATGCACTTTGTTGAGCCCTGCAGAGAGGAAAGGACACCTCCTGACCTCCCAGCCCAGGGGAAAAAGTTAGTGGAGTTCCAGGGAGATGGAAGAGCCCCTGTCACTCTTCCCAACACAAAGCCCGTTTCTCTGCCTGTGCCATTAGCTTGCCATCCGCAGTCCTGTCCACTCTCTGGCTTACCAGCCTGCAGCAGCTGGAGATAGTGATTTCTCACTCCTCTGTAGACTTCAAAGTCTGGGCTTGAAGGGCATTGTCTTCTTAAAGATTATACGGCTTTAGAGTCCTTAAGGAACTAATCTCTCTTTTGGAAGAAAATGATGACAATGAGATGAGTTTCTAGAATCTTCTTAGTCTTTGACATATTTTAAAGCATCAAAGAGATCCTGGGTCATGGTCCCGCTTTTGTTTCTTAGAGGAATTAAATGCCTTTCCCTTACCCTAGGCAGGACTTAAAGGCTCAAGGAAGCTGAGTGGACCACTAGATCTTACCACGTTGTGCTTCTGGGGAGCAGAGCAAACTTCAGGAGTGCTGAGCGACCTCCATAAACACCAAGTGACCTCTGGGGTGACAGGAACCGTGGCCCTGACTGCACCATGAAGAGCAAACATCTGAGTCTTGGATCTGCTGGCACCTGGAAGATTGATCACCAGAGACACAGCTCTAACTACACCAATCAGAGGAAAAGATGGTAGACAAGGTAAGAACACACTCAGCACCACCAAAAAAAAAAACAAAAAAACGACACCAACAAATGATGTGGGATTCCCCTCTGTGCAGGAAATAATAAAATTGAGAGCTGAAATCAACAAAATACAAAGAAAACAACACAAAGAATCAATGAGACAAAGAGTTGGTTCTTTGAGAATATCAACAAAATAGGCAAACCTTTATCCAAACTAACAAAAAGGCAGAGAGAGAATATCCAAATTAACAAAATCAGAAATGAAAAGGGGGGCCGGGTGGTGGTGGCGCACGCCTTTAATCCCAGCACTCGGGAGGCAGAGGCAGGCGGATCTCTGGGAGTTTGAGGCCAGCCTGGTCTACAAGAGCTAGTTCTGGGATGGGCACCAAAGCTACAGAGAAACTCTGTCTCGAAAAAACTAAAACCAAAACCAAAACCAAAAAAAAAAAAAAAAAAAAAAAAAGAAATGAAAAGGGGACAGAACAACAGACATGGAGGAAATCCAGAGAATTATTAGATCATATTTCAAAATCCTGTACTTGACAAATTGGAAAACTTAAAGGAAATGGACAATTTTCTGGATAAATATCACTTACCAAAATTAAATCAAGACCAGATAAGTAAATTAAATAGACCTATAACTGCTAAAGAAATAGAAACAGTCATCAAAAGTCTCCCAACCAAATGGTCTCAGCTCAGAGTTCTACAAGATTTTCAAAGAACTAATACCAATACTTCTCAAATTTTTCCACACAATAGGAACAGAAGGAACATTGCCAAACTCTTTCTATAAGGCTACAATTACCCTGATACCCAAACCACACAAAGACATTACTAAGAAAGAATTACAGACCAATCTCACTCATGAACATTGATACAAAAATACCCAATAAAATACTGGCAAATTGAATCCAAGAACACATCAAAATAATCATCCACCATGATCAAGTCGGCTTCGTCCCAGAGATGCAGGGATGGTCAACATATGAAAATCTGTCAATGTAATCCACCATCTAAACAAACTGGAAAAATCCCCCAATCATCCTCTCATTAAATGTAGATAAAGCCTTCAAAAATACAATATCCCTTCATGATAAAGAGAGCAGGATACAAGGAACATATCTAAATATAATAAAGACAATATCCAGCAAGCCAACAGCCAACATCAAACTAAATGGAGAGAAACTTAAAGTGATCCCACTGAAATCAGGAACAAGACAAGGTTGTCCACTCTCTCCATATCTATTCAATATAGTTCTTGAGGTCCTAGCTAGAGCAATAAGACAACAAAAGGAGATCAAAGGGATACAAATTGGAAAAGAAGAAGTCAAATTCTCACTGTTTGCTGATGATATGATAGTTTACATAGGCGACCCCAAAAATTCTACCAAGGAACTTCTACAACTCATAAACACCTTCAGTAATTTAGGAGGATACAAGATTATTCGAAAAAAATCAGTAGCCCACCTTTATACCAATGATAAATGGGCTGAGAAAGAAATAGAGAAACATTGCCTTTCACAATAGCCACAAAATAACATAAAATATCTTGGAGTAACTCTAAGCAAACAAGTGGAAGACCTGTCTGACAAGAACTTTAAATCTTTCAAGAAAGAAATTGAAGAAGTCACCAAAGATCTCCCAGGCTCTTGGGTAAGTAGAATTAACAGTAAAAATGGGAATCTTACCAAAAGCAATCTACAGATTCAATGCAATGCCCATCAAAATCCCAGCAAAATTTTTCACAAGCATTGAAAGAACAATATCAGCTTCCTATGGAAAAGCAAAAAAAAAANCAAAAAAAACAGGATAGCCAAAACAATCCTATAAAATAAAGCAACTTCTGGAGGCATCACAATCCCTGACCCAAGTGTGACATTGAGCATTTAGAGTAAGGGGATTTTAACACAAAATCCTTTAAAACCCACATCTTAGTATCTCACTCAACAGTGGCGTGGGAGGTTTGCACAAGCAGGCAGCTTCATAGAAGATAAGTTAGCTGGGGCATCTTGACCTCGGGTTCCTGGAAAAGACGGGTAATTTCCCACAGAGCTTCCCATCAAGGAGATCAAACTC
Organism: Alexandromys fortis; assembly: GCF_014885135.2. Taxonomy (NCBI): domain Eukaryota; kingdom Metazoa; phylum Chordata; class Mammalia; order Rodentia; family Cricetidae; genus Alexandromys; species Alexandromys fortis. The sequence goes on along the minus strand of NW_026067896.1, from coordinate 1,683,702 downwards.
TAGTTCAACATAAAATCGCCTTAGCAAGCGTCCAAGATGGAGGGACCTCTGCACTCTCTTGTTCTGTCACAACTGGACATTTAATGGACATCGGGTCAATTGAATGGGGAGACCGGATTCAACACCTAAAGTACTTGCCTCTGGTAACACCACCGAAGCGTCTACGGCTGTAGGCAGATATATATATGTTCAAAGGGAATGCAGAGACTAAGGTCCTTCCCCTTTGAACAGACCCTAGAAGCCTGGCCAATGAACATTAGATACTGTGGCCATCCAAAAAGGAAGTGCTCTTTCTCAAGTTTTAAAAATTATGTGGATTTATATAAGGCCAATTCCATACAAGTATGTAATAAGCTTTAAGTGTCTTCTACCATATTCCCCCACGCCTCTCTGCCCTGTATCCTCTCCCTGACCCTTTCGTTCCTCAGTTTGATGGCATCTGTAGAAGCAACCTAAGGAGAAAAGTCAGAGCTGTCAAGACAATGGCGGCAGCCTGTGTTCACCGAGCCTGGCACATGGCTTAGCGGGCTGGTTTTCTATGACGGCGGCCTCCGTTCGCCGAGCCTGGCCACTGCGTGTTTAGCGGGCTGGTTTTACAAAGCTATTCCCTGCACCAGGACAACTTGATAACAAAAGCAGCTGTAGTTTAAGTTCAAGGCTCATCGGCAAGGAATGAACAGAGTTCTCCCATATCTTTTCCAGGCACTGTGTTCTGAAGCCGAGATTATGTCTCTTCACCTCCAAGCGGAATGAAACGGCCTTTATTTGTAAAGGTCTAACTCACAAGGACAAACTTAGAGGCCAAAGCTTCTGTGTTTTATTTGGTCTTAAAACTTTAAATGGATGCTCACAATAAAAAAATAAATAAAAGGACAATTACATATTAAAAAAAATCCAAACTTCTAGTCTCTCTTGTAAAAAGTCACAAGATTTTATACCTTTTGGCCTGGCTCCTGTAAGACTTAACAGATGGGGCAGGTTGGGAACTCCAACGTGAGAGAAGATTCCCTTCCCATCTCCCTCCCGAGTTCCCAGTACACCTGGGTATCTTCTGTGAAGAAGACTACAAGGAAGTCTAGCTCTGCCTGGCTGCTGTGTATAAGCTTTGACCTCTAGACTGAGGTATTTTGTTTTTATGTCTATGTGTGTGCTTGACAGTTTTATGTCAGCTTGACACAAGATAGAATCACTTGGGAAGAGGGAACTTCAATAAAGAAAATGTATCAGGTTGTAGGCCAGCCTGTAGGCATTTTCTTAATTAGTGATTGATGGGGGAGAACCCAGTATATTTTGGGGGGTGTCATCCCTGGACTGGCAGTTCTGGGTTCTATAAGAAAGTAGGCTGAGCAAGCCATGGGAAGCTACCAGTAAGAAGCACTCCTCTGGACTCTCCGCAGCAGTTTCTGCCTCCAGGCTACGGTCCTGCTTGAGTCCTGTCCTGACTTCCTGTGATGTGGAAGTGTAAGCAGAATCAGCCCTTTCCTCCCAAGTGGCGATTGTCATTGTGCTTCACTACAGAAATAGGAAGGAACCCTAGCTAAGACAATGCATGTTTTGCCTGCATGTGTGTCTGTGCACCGCTTGCATGTCTGAAGAGGGATCCTATCTCCTAGATAAGGATGGTGGTGTGCTGGGGGTTGAACTGGGGTCCCCTGAAACAACAGCCAGGCTTTTAACTACCGAGCCATCTCTGTCACCCCAGCATGCGTGCTTTGATGGGAAAAAATTCATTATTTCCACATAATTCAGAGAGATAACCCACTCCTAGGTGTGGCCTGCTCATGTCTAGTCAAGGGGATAGAATCCAAGCTCTATTTACTTTGCACAATGGACAGAAAGCCTTCTGATGATTTTAATTTGAGTATATTCAAATCATAAACATCTTGATGGATAATGCAATTACATTTGTGGGTTATATAGGAAGCTATCAAACAAGATTACATATTGTGGTTGTTTGAGTAGGTACGGCCCTCATAGAGTCTCATGTGTCTGAATGCTTGATCTGTAGGGAGAGGCACCATTAGGAGGTGTGACTTTGTTGGAGGAAGCGTGTCACTGTGGGGGTGGGCTTTGAGGTCTTATAAGCTGAAGTTTGGCCAGCATGACACAGACCCTTTCCCGCTGCCTGCAGATCAGGATGTAGACTCTCAGCTCCTTCTCCAGCACGATGCTGTCTGCCTGCATGCTGCTATGTCCTGCCGTGAAGATAATGGACTGAACCTCTGAAACTGTAAGCACCTCAAATAAATGTTTCCTTTATAAGAGTTGCTGTGGTCAGCAGTGACACACACCTTTAATCTCAACGCTCCGGAGGCAGAGACAGGCATATCTCTGAGTTCAATGCTATCCTGGTCTACAGAGTTCCAGGAAGGGCTCCAAAGCTACAGAGAAACCTGTTTCAAAGAAGCTCCCCTCCAAAAAAAAAAAAATGTTGCTGTGGTCATGGTGTCTCTTCACTAAGATACACATTTAGTGTGTTTGTTTTGTGAGGCTTTTGTAGTAAACTAGTATAAACACAGTGGCTGAAAACAAAAGAAGTTAGTTTGAGCTCACCATGGAATTTCATGCCTTTAATCCTAGCTCTTGGAAGCCTAATCTAGGAGGTGAGAAGTTCAAGGCCAGCATGGGCTGTATAGTAAGACTATCATAAAACCAATCACACAGGTTTTATTTCTTCAAGGTTCTAGTAGTTTAGAAGGAGGTCATGCTCACTCTGAAGACAGGAGGAGAGAATTTTCTCTTGCCTGGCCATCTTCTGGTAGCTCTAGGACAGTGTATCCTGCACAGTCAAGAGTCACTGCAGATGAAAACATCGCAAAAATAGCTAACGTTCCTGTGTGCTGGTCACAGGCTGGACACAGCGCCAGACCTGGCTGCTCCTGTATTTATTCTCTCCTCCTCGCACTTACTTTATTTTGTATGCGAGTGTGTGGTGTGTGAAGGTGCAGGCCCATGCTCTGCTCATGTGGAGGCCAGAAGACGGTCTTGGGCATTGTTTCTGGGGCGCCGTCTACCCCTCACTATTTTTTTTTTTTTGATAAAGGGCTCTCACTAGCCCAGAACTTATCAAGTAAGCTAGGTTAACTGGCCAGAAGGCCCCAGAGCTCTGCCTATTTCTACACTCCTAACTCCTGGTATTGGGATGACGTGTGTGCACACCTGCGGGCCCAGCTGCTGCTGCTGCTGCTGCTTCTTCCTCCTCCTCCTCTTCTTCTTCCTCCTCCTCCTCCTTCTCCTTCTCCCTCTCCTTCTCCTTCTCCTTCTTTTTCTTCTTCCATGACTTCTGGAATTCAGCTGAGGTCCTTAAGCTTCAAGGCAAACACTTTACCACTGAGCCATCTCCCCAGGCCTCCTCTTCCTTTTTAAAATGCTGCTGCATGCTGAACCCATGCAGGGTCTTCCATCTTTTAGGTAAATGCTCTACCCCTGAGCCACATTCCCAGCCACATTCCTTCCTTGAGACTTCATAATAATCACAAGGGAGCTTGTACTGTTATTTTGCAAATGAGAAAACAGAAGCACACAGAAGTTAAACAATTACCAAGGTTGGTAAGCATCAAAACAGTCAGCCAGCAACTCCATGGACTGCTTTTGGCCACTGTCCAAATCTCCCTAATTGACTTTAGAGAGAGCTGTGAAGGAAGCTGAGGCCAGTCCCAGCACCCTCCTGTCTACTACCTTTCCCTTTTTCCTTTCTGAGGCAGGCTAGTGTAGTAGCCAGCAGGTGATGTTTATCAGTTTAACTTGGGCTCAGATACCGGCTGTGTGATTTAGACAGGGTAGGTCCCCTCTCTGAGCGTCAATTTCCTCATTTTAAAAGGTGGCTCTGTTGTGGCACGGGCTTGCCATGCGGACTGATTGATTGCACAGAGGATGTTTTAGTGCATCGACTGCCTCAGCACCCAATGGAGAACAGCACCCCCTTTCCCTCCAGGCTACTGCCTGGAGTATTGTTTATTGATGGTTGACAGATGGATCCCTTCCAGAGACTGCCTTCAGCTAAAGAGAGTCAGTCATTCCAAATTTTGTCCCCTCCTGAGTGGCAGCTGACATCCAGTGACTTAAGTGTGTCACAGGACACGAAGGCCACCTCTCTATGCTTAGAAAGACTGGTAAGGACCTTCCCAGCCACAGAGGTCCCTGAAGGACCGACTGACCCTTTCCCTGACGCTGTCACCACTCCACTGCGTTCTTGGCCCAATCTCACTGCCCATGTTTCTTTCAGGTATTAACTGAGGTGATTTCCCAGGGGACCTTTCCACACTCAGAGTCCTGTGGAAAATGACCTACAAAGCTTACCGTGTACACTCAGCCTGACACACCGTACATGTTCAAGCAATGGTCTCCAGGTTTCCTGCCCACCTCAGAGAATTCTCATGCCTCGCTATCCCAGAGGGCTTGTTGAGCTTCTGACTTACCTCAATTTCATCAAAATTTGTCAATCCCTTATCTCACAGTCACAGGGAAGTACTTTACTAAAAGTTCATCATCAATGGCTCAAATAATGTCTCTTTCAGCCGGATGGGATCGTGTGACCTTCATGACTGCATTAAGTGGTCACGGTTTGTAAGCCAGTTCTAGGGGAGACCCAGCTGTACCGTGTAGGCAGGTGTCGTACTGTGTAGACAGGTGCCCACAGCCCTAGACATGAGCACACAGAGTGTTTGCTGCTAGTTAGGTAAGGCCGTTCTGGACCCTGAAGAATAACTGCCATGGAGACTTAATATTAATTACAAATGCTCAGCCAGTAGCTCAGGCTTGTTCCTAGCTAACTCTTACATTTAAATTAACCTATATTATTTACCTATGCTTTGCTATGTGACTATTTACCTTTTCTCAGTATGGCATGCCCATCTTGCTTCTCTCTGCATCTGCTAGTGTCTCCAAACTCCACCCTTTTTTCTTCCCAGCATTCTCAGTTTGGCTCTCCTGCCTAACTTAATCATGTTTAGCAATTGGCCAGTCAGCTTCTTTATTAAACGAATCACAGTGATTTATATTTACACAGTGTAAAGGAATATTCCACAGACACACAACTAAACGAGTACTCATACACTGAGCACACAATGCAACCATTACCCAGGTTAAAAAAGAGAAGCAACCAGCATCTCAGAGGCCCCCAGCAGGTTCAACCTCTGGTCAGCTCCTTCCTCCAAAATGAATCACTATCTTTATTTCCTGTAACAGATATAAATGGGACAGTTCAGGTCACATTAGCTGGTGCCTGGCTTCCTTCAGTCAACACTGTAATTGTGAAATTCATCCATGCTGTAGAGCTAGTTATAACTGCCCATTCTTGGTGCTGCATAACACCCCACTCTAGTGTTTACTCACCTACTTACCCACTCTATTTAATGGATATTAGAGGTCATTTATGAGCTATTATGACTCCCATTTCTATGAATGTACTTTGAGCTAAACATACTTGCTTCTTTCTGTTGCATGTAAACCTGAGAGAAGAATTTGGAGGTCAGATGGTACACATTTATTGCACTTTAATAAACACTATTAATCATTTTTCAAAATGTATCATGTTTTTAAATTTAAGACTTTCAGTTAGAAGTTATGCAGGCTTGGCCAGGGCGTAGTTCGGTTAGAGTGCTTACCTAACCTGTGTGAGGATGTAGGGTCAATTTTTAGTAAAACACACACACACACACACACACACACACACACACACACACACACCCTATGCAATCTAGAGATAAAGGGGCAGATTTTCAAATTCTGAGTGAAACTGATTTCAATCTAGATTTTAAAATTAGATATACATTTAGATATGAATATAGAATGCCTTTCTCAGCCTCTCCTGCAGCTGGATGTGCAGGGAGCTCTCCTCTGGCAAGTGAGATGAGAGCTGAACTGAGCCGTCCTCCAAGAAAGGGAGCTGGCCTTTCTCTTCCTGTTTGCCTCCTTTCTGATGGAGCAGAAGCACTCAACATGGACCACAAAAGAATTACCTACCGAAGATGTAGTACACGAGGATGAAGTGTCTCTCCTGCTTTATCCGCTGCACAGCAACCAAACAAGTATTTTATCTGAAGACCCAAATCTCCAAAGGTTTGCCTGTTATGTATTTGTCTCATGAACCTACGCCATGCTCCACCAACACAGAAAATCAGCCAAGAGAAAGGAATCCATGGCATTCAGGAAACAGAAAATGGGGCAGAAACAATGAAAGAACTCAGTGATTTGGTTTAACGATAGGAAACAGAAATTCTAAGTAGCTAGTAGCTCCAGTGAGTGTTTGTAGATGGGTGTTTCTGTCCCTCTCAGTCCCACAGCTGCTCAGTTTCAAAAAACCACACATAGGCTTATATTAATTATAAACTCTTTGGCCTATTAGCTCAGGTTTATTACTAATTAGCTCTTACAACTTAAATTAACCCATAATTCTTGTCTATATTTAGCTACATGGCTTGGTATCTTCTCTGTGTGGCTTCACCTCTTGCTCCCTCTGTGTCTAGCTGGTGACTGACTCTGCCTTTCCTCCTCCCAGAATTCTCCAACTCCAGTAGCCCTGCCTGTACTTCCTGCCTGGCTACTGGCCAATCAGTGTTTTATTAAACCAATACAAGTGGCAAATCTTTACCTTGTACAAGAGCATTAGCCCACAGCAAGAGTTTTTTGGTTTGTGTTTTGTCTCATCAAATGAGAGGCCCAGAAGACAGGTGCTCATGGCTGGTAGAAGATACTCCATTATGTACTGGGGAACCCACTATCTTTCAATTTTTTCTTTCTATCATCTCTGTGGTATGCTTTTACATTTTAGATTTGCAAGATGACTGGGATTTCAACTCATGCTACCATTCTTGAACCACAGTTAAGAGTAAATTTGGTGACAAAATGATGTAAAATTCAACTAACTCAGACTTCAGTTTAAGGAACTTTCCTGGAAGCACCATTCAACACCCATTTTATCACATTGGTTTTGATCTAATCACATGACTAACCTTATTGTTAAAAAAGCTTGGAAATGTAGTTTGTTACAATAATAAAGCCCCGTATGATCAATGAGGAGAAAAACAACAGTTGCAGCAGTAAATCGTTGTTTCAAGCCTAGATGGATGGGTAGATAAGGGGAATGAGGCACATTTACACCATGGAATATTATTCAGTTGTTCTAAAAAACCAAAACTATGAGGTTTACAGGTGAGTGAAGGGAGCTAGAAAAACACATCCAGAGTGAGGCAACTCAGACCCAAAATGACAAATATTGTGGGTTTTCTTTTACATGTGGATGTTAGCTTTTAAATGTTTACTTGGTATGTTAACATCTACATAATTAAAGAGTTTAGCTATAGAATAAGGGACTGGGGGAGGGAGGATCTCCTAAGGAAAGGGAAATGAAATATGTCCAGTTATGAAGAGATTGAACCGGGAGGATTCAGTGGGGGGGGGATGGAAGAGAAGCATGAGGGGAATGTAGTGAAGGACAATAAAACTAAGGGCTGTTTGAGGTCAAATGGAAGCCCACTATTGTAGAAGCTTCTTAAAATATATACATACATGAAAGGTTTTTTTTTTCAGTTTTTCAAGACAGGGTTTCTCTGTGTAGACTTGGCTGTCTAGAACTAGCTCTGTAAACCAGGCTGGCCTTAAACTCACAGAGATCTGCCTGTCTCTGCCTCCCTAGTGCTGGGATGAAAGGTGTATACTGCCCAGCATATGAAAGGAATTTAAATGGAGTTACCATATAACCAGGGAGACAAATCCCTAACTAGATATCTCTCATCACCAAATGAAACCTCTCGTGTCAGGGATGGGTTACATCTAATCGAGTCATTGGCCAAAGGAGCTCTAGAGAAAGCCCGGACATTCCAAGAAAGCTATTGTAAGGCTAATGATGGTTAGGCCTGTGGAATATTTGTAAACCCTGTGAAGATAAACTGTTGTGACTGGTTTGATGAAGAGCCGAACAGCCAGTCGTTAGGCAGGAGGTATAGGTGGTACTTCCAGGCATAGAGAGAGTGAGGAAGAGGAGGAATCTAGGCGGGAGACAGGGTCGCCAGCCAGCGTGGAGGAAGCAGGATGGGCAATACAGAGAGATGAGGTATTGAGCCACACAGTTAAATGTAGATTAAAAAGTGTGGGTTAATTTAAGTTATAAGAACTACTTAGAAGCAAACCTAAGCTAAGGCCAAGCTTTCATAATTAATAATAGGTCTCCATGTGTGAGCTGGTGGCCCCCAAAAAATCTGCCTACCAACACCTATATATCTCATTGGATACAGAGAAGTTGAGCTGTGGCCTAGCTAGAGCCTTCACCCCTAGTGACTAGTGTTTATGGTACTGGAAGGTACTCTACGTGCTACAGAAGAGAAGATAGCCAACAACCCATCTACAACCCTGCAATCTACAATGGGTACCCAGCTGCATTATCGCTGGCAGCAGTGGCACAAATACTGTCAGAGCAACCAACCATCTCTGGTTGAATTTAAGGCCTACTCTATGAGATGGGACCATGCCCGACCGTGCTCAAGGGGTCAAGAACCTGATTAATAAGCCATGGGCCTAGGGAAAAACCCAATACTATGGTCCTGCTGAAGGAACATCGTAATAAAGTGACTCCGAATGACGTTCTGCTATACCCGTAGATCAGTGCCTCGCTCAGCTGTCATCAGAGAAGTTTCCTCCTGTAGACAGGAACTAAAACATAGACCCACAGCTGGGCAGTGTGCAGGGAGTGAGACATTTCTGAAGATTCAGTCTTAAATGTTATATTTCTATCACACCCTCCCCCCAGGGCTCAGGGAGCTCTGCAGAAGAGGGGCCAGAAAGAGTGTAAGAACCAGAGGGGATGGATGACACCAGGAAAACAGTGTCTTCCAGACACAACAGGAAACACACACACGAACTTACAGAGACTGTGGCAGCATGCACGAGCCTGCACAGGTCCGAGCAGATGGGGTTCCATCTAAGAGAGGGAAGTAGAAATGAGCTCCCATGTCTTAACTAAGAAACTGTCTCCAACTGACATCTGTTTTCAAAGGAAAAATTAGTTTTCACTGGGTGTATTGACTACCCTTAAGGGCAGGCTCCACGCCCAGCAGTAGATGGGCGTTTTGTAAGCTTTCAGTCTCATATTGCTTTGTTTGGGAGCTGGATGGGTAGGGATGTAGAGAGGATCTAGGGAGAGTTGGGCGAGGGAGGAAAAGTCGTGATCAAAATATAATGTATGAAAAATATTTTTCACTAAAAAGAAAAACAGTTCTGAAAATAAATGGTTGTTTCTATTATTACCAACTTAATACTTCCCATACCATATGTTTCCATTTTGTATAAATGGAGGGATTATGAATAGTTCTGCATTGTTTCCATCTTAAAAATGTTTATATGTTGGTTGCTTTATGCTAAATATATATGTGGTTCCAATCACCCACAAGAAATATAATAGCTATACTAGGCTTGCTTGAAACAGTATACAACACACACATACACACACACACACACATACACACACACACAGAATTCCTCATAGAGCATCTTTAAAGTGGGTACTACTAAATCTTATACATAATATATATATAATACATAGTATGTAAACATATAAGAAAAGTATAACTGTATATGATGGAGACACCAGGGCACAGGGATATAAATGACTTATGTCAGTCATTTAGTCACTATGAAAGGCAGTTCATACCCAGGGAAGCTAGCTGGGAGTCTGCGTTATGGTGTCTGCCTCGCCTCCAAGGGTATTAAGCAAAAAGAATAAAGAAGCGAAGGGATCAAAATATATCTATCACATGAAAAAAGTTTTTCAATAAAAAGGGAGAGGGGCTGGAGAGATGGCTCAGTGGTTAAGAGCATTGCCTGCTCTTCCAAAGGTCCTGAGTTCAATTCCCAGTAACCACATGGTGGCTCACAACCATCTGTAATGAGGTCTGGTGCCCTCTTCTGGCCTGTAGACATACACACAGACAGAATATTGTATGCATAATAAATA